>NW_024879485.1:0-34220 GCF_009819885.2 Catharus ustulatus
GGAATTTTAGGATTTTTGGGAGTGGAATTCAAGAATTTTTGGGAATAGATTTTGGGAATTTTGGGGATGGAATTTTAGGATTTTTTTGGAACTGAAATTGGGGAATTTGGGGATTTTTGAACTGGAATTTTTTTGGAATTTTTGGGATTTTTGGGCCCAGAATTCAGGATTTTTTGGGAATTTTTGGGACTGGAATTTGGGAATTTTTGGGACTGGATTTTGTGGAATTTTGGGAATTTTGGGACTGGAATATTTGGAATTTTGGGGTCCCCACCTCGTCCATGGCTCGGATCTCCAGGCGCAGTTTGTCCATCACTGTGATGAAAAGCTGCCAAAATTCCAAAGGAAAAATCAGAATTTTTGGAGCAAATCCCAGCCCAAATCATCCCCAAAATCCCCCCAAAAAGTGAAAAAAAATTAAATAAAAATTAAAATTAAAATTTTAAAAATTCCTAAAAATTTTCCCTGAAATTTTTCATAAAAACCCCCCAAAACCTGCAAAATGGAATTTTAAAAATAAAAATAAGAATATTAAAAAATGTAAAATCTGCTCAAAATTTTTCCATAAAATCCCCCCAAAATCTGCAAAAAAAATAAAATTAAAAATTAAAAAAAATCCCTAAAAATTCGTTTTAATTTTTTTTATAAAATTTCTCCAAAATCTGGGAAAAAATTTAAATTAAAAAAAAATCCTAAAAATCTGCTCTAAGTTTTTTCATAAAATCCCCCCAAAATCTGTAAAAAAATTTTAAAAATTAAAAAAAAAAGTCCTGAAAATCTTCTCTAAATTTTTTCAGAAAATCCCCCCAAAATCTTAAAAAATAAAATTAAAATTTTTTTTAAATCTTAAAGATTATGCTTTCAATTTTTCATAAAATCCCCCCAAACTCTGCAAATAACAGAAAATTAAAAATTTTTAAAAATTCTAAAAATGTGCTTTAAATTTTAAAATAAATCACCCAAAAAATATAAAATCATCACCAGATAAGTCTCCCAAGAAATCCCCTCAAAATCCCAAAAAACTTTATAAAAATAAAAAATCAAAAAAAATCCTTAAAAATAAAATTTTAAAATTTTCAAACCCAGAAAACGCACAAAACAATCAGAAAAAAATCCCAAAAATCCTCTTAAAATCCCTAAAATTAAACAAAAAATTCCCACCCAAAATCCCAAAACACTGCCTAAAAATTAAAAAAAAAAATTAAAATATTCCTTAAAAATTTCTCCTAAAAAAACACACCAAAATAATAAAATTTCTCAAAAAAAAAATCCAAAAAATGCCCAAAATAATCACAAAAAACCCCTAAAAATGCAACAAAAAATCAGATTAAAAATCACAAAAAAATCCCAAAAAATTCTGAAAAAAATTTAAAAAAAACTTTTTAAAGTCCCAGAAAAATATCAAAAAATGTCCAAAAAATTCTCAGAAAATCCCCCCAAAAAATTCTCAAAAAATCCCAAAAAAACCCAAAAAATTCCCCAAAAACCCCCAAAAATTCCCAAATAAAACCCAAAAATTAAAAAAAAAATTGTCCTAAATATTCCCATACATCCCCAAACCCCAAAAAATCCCAAATCCCAAAATATCCCCTAAAAATCCCCAAAAACTCCCTCAAAAATTCCCCAAAAATGCTCAAAAAATTCCAAAAAAAACCCCAAAAATCACAAAAAAAAATCCCCATTAAAAATCCCAAAAAACTTCCAAAAAATCCCAAAAAAATCTGAAAAAAAAATCACCAAAAATCAAAGAAACTCCTACAAAAAAAAATCCCAAAAAATAAAAAAGTTTTCTAAAAAATACCCCAAAAATCACCAAAAAATGCCAAAATAATCCCAAATAATTCCCCAAAAAATCCCCAAAAATTCCTAAAAAAATTCCTAAATATTCCCATAAATCCCCAAACCCCAAAAAATCCCAAATCCCAAAATATCCCCTAAAAATCTCCAAAAACTCCCTCAAAAATTTCAAAAAAATCACCAAAAATTCCCAAAAAACCCCAAAAATCACCAAAAAAACCCCCACTAAAAATCACCAAAAAACCACTAAAAATCCCAAAAAACTTCGAAAAAATCCCAAAAAAATCTGAATAAAAATCACCAAAAATCAAAGAAACTCCTCCCAAAAAAAATCCCAAAAAATAAAAAAGTTTTCTAAAAAATACCCCAAAAATCACCAAAAAATGCCAAAATAATCCCAAAAAATTCCCAAAAAAAACCCCAAAAAATCCCAAAAAATTCCTGAATATTCCCATAAATCCCCAAACCTCAAAAAATCCCAAATCCCAAAATATCCCCTAAAAATCTCCAAAAACTCCCTCAAAAATTCCCCAAAGAATCCCCCAAAATTCTCAAAAAATACCCCAAAAAATAATGAAAAAAATCCTAAAAATTCCTATGAAACCCCAAAAAATCCCCAAAACCCTCAAAAAAAATCACCAAAAAAACCCTAAAAAAATCCCAGAAAATTCCCAAAAAATCACCAAATAACAACCTGGAAAAAAACCCCAAAAATCCCCCCAAATTCTCAAAATATGCCCAAAAAATCCCCAAAAACGCTCAAAAAATGCCAAAAAAATCCCCCAAAAATCCCCAAAAAAATCCCCAAAAAATCCCACAAAATTCCTAAATATTCCCATAAATCCCCAAACCCCAAAAAATCCCAAATCCCAAAATATCCCCTAAAAATCCCCAAAAACTCCCTCAAAAATTTCAAAAAAATCGCCAAAAACGTTCAAAAAAAAGCCAAAAAATTCCCCAAAAATCTCGAAAAAAATCCCAAAAAAATCCCAAAAAAATCCCCAAAAATTCCCTAAAAATCCCAAAAAAAATTCCCTAAAAAATTCTCTCTGAAAATCCCAAATAATTCTCAAAAAAATTCCCAAAAACCCCTAAAAAAACGCTCAAAAAATGCCAAAAAAACCCCAAAAAAATCCTAAAAAAAACCCCAAAAAATCTCAAAAAAATAAAAAAAATTCCCAAAATATTCTTAAACATTTACATAAATTCCCAAACCCCAAAAAATCCCAAATCCCAAAATATCCCTTAAAAATTCCCAAAAACTCCCTCAAAAATTCCCCAAAAATGCTCCAAAAATTCCAAAAAAACCCCAAAAATCACAAAAAAATCCCCATTAAAAATCCCAAAAAACTTCCAAAAAATCCCAAAAAATCTGAATAAAAATCACCAAAAATCAAATAAACTCCTCCAAAAAAAATCCCCAAAAATAAAAAAGTTTTCTAAAAAATACCCAAAAAAATCACCAAAAACGCTCAAAAAAATCCCAAAAAATTACCCAAAAATTCCTAAAAAAATTCCTGAATATTCCCATAAATCCCCAAACCCCAAAAAATCCCAAATCCCAAAATATCCCCTAAAAATTCCCAAAAACTCCCTCAAAAATTTCAAAAAAATCACCAAAAACGTTAAAAAAAAACCCAAAAAATTCCCCAAAAATCTCGAAAAAAATCCCAAAAAAAATCCCAAAAAAATCCCCAAAAATTCCCTAAAAATCCCAAAAAAATTTCCTAAAAATTCTCTCTGAAAATCCCAAATAATTCTCAAAAAAATCCCAAAAACCCCTAAAAAAACGCTCAAAAAATGCCAAAAAAATCTTTAAAAATCCCCAAAAAATCTCAAAAAAATTACAAAAATTTCCAAAATATTCTTAAACATTCCCATAAATTCCCAAACCCTAGGAAATCCCAAATCTCAAAATATCCCCTAAAAATTCCCAAAAACTCCCTCAAAAATTTCAAAAAAATCGCCAAAAACGTTCAAAAAAAAGCCAAAAAATTCCCCAAAAATCTCGAAAAAAATCCAAAAAAATCCCAAAAATTCCCAAAAAATTCCTAAATATTCCCATAAATCTCCAAACCCCAAACATTCCCAAAAATCCCAAAAAATTTTAATTTTCCCTACGGAGACGATGTCGGCGATGCAGCGGTTCAGGTTCCCTTTGTCGTCCTTGATGGTGATCGGTCGATCCTCGCGGATCCTCTCCATGGCCAGGGGACAATCCAGCTAAAAATTCCCAAATTTGGGAGTGAAAATCCCAAAATTCCAAATTTTAGGACAGAAATTCCCAGAATTTCAGCAAAAATTCCAGAGAAAAAAAACAAAAAAATACCAAAAATTCGCAATTTTATCCCTAAAAATCCCAATCTCAGGATCCCCAAAATTCTCAAAAATTCCTAAATTTCCAGAATTCCCAAAGTTTGGGATTGAAAAGCCCCAAATTCCCAATTTTAGAACAGAAATTCCCAGAATTTCAGCAAAAAATCCAGGAAAAATTGAAAAAAAAAAACCCCAAATTTCCCAATTTTATTCACAAATTTTCAAATTTCCCATAATTCCCCCAAATTCCCAGAATTCCCCAAATTTCTAAAATTCCCCAAATTTCCAAATTTTAAGATTTCCCAATATTTCCCAAAAATCCCAGAATTCTCAAAAATCCCAAATTTCCCAAGATCCCAAATTTCCAAAATTCCTAGAATTCCCAAATTTATCCAAATTCCAGGAATTTGTAAATTTCAAAAATTCCCCGAATTCCCAAATTTCCAAAATTCCCCAAATTTAGGACTGAAAATTCCAAAATTCTTAATTTTAGGAGGAAAAATTCTGGAATTTCAGCAAAAATTCCAGGGAAAAATTGAAAAAAAACCAAAAAAATTTCATATTTTTCTCCCCAAAATTTAATCCCAAAATTCCTGAATTTCCAAGTTTCCCCAAATTTCAAAAAATCCCAGAATTTCCAAATTTCCAAAAAATTCTTTAATTTCTAAATTTCAAAATTTCCCCAAATTCCCAAAAATCCCAATTTTCACGAAATTTCCTGATATCCCAAATTTCTAAAATTTCTAAAATTTCCAAAATTTCCCAAAATTTTTAGAATCCTTAAATTTACAAATTTCCCAGAATTCCCCAAAATTTCCAAAATTACCCAGAATTCCCAAAATCTAAAAAAATTCCAAAATTTCCTAAAATTTCCCAAATCCCCAGAATTCCCCAAAATTTGGGATTAAAAATCCCAAAATTCAACCCAAAATTCCCAAAATTTCAAATTTAATTCCAAATTTTTCTCAACCGCGGCTCAATTTCCGCCAAAAAAAGCCCAAAAATCCCAAATTTTTGCCCCAAATTCCACCCAAAATCCCCAAAATTTTACCCAAATTTCCCAAATTTCCCAAAATTCCCAATTTTTATCCCAAAATTCCAAAAATTCCCATTCCTGAAATTCCAAATCCGCTAAAATTTAATTAAAAATTCCACCCAAAATCCTCAAAATTCCGCCTAAAATCCCCCAAATTTCGCCCAAAAATCCCAAATTTTTTACCTAAAATCCCCCAAATTTCACCCAAAATTCCTCAAATTTGACCCAAAATCAGAAAAATTCCCAATCCCAGAATCCCAAATTCCCAAATTTCATCCCAAATTTCCCAAATTTTCCAATTTCACTCCCAAATTTTTCTCTACCGCGGCTCCGTTTCCGCCATTAAAAAAATCTCCAAAAATGCCCAAAAATCCCAAAATTTTGCTCCAAAATCCCAAAATTTTGCCCTAAAATCCCCCAAATTTTACCCAAAATTCCCAAATTTCCCAAAATTCCCAATTTTATCCCAAAATTCCCATTCCTCAAATCCCAAATTTGCCAAAATTCCGCCTAAAATCCTCAAAATTCCGCCTAAAATCCCCCAAATTTCGCCCAAAAATCCCAAATTTTTGCCTAAAAATCCCAAATTTTTTCCCAAAATTCCCAAATTTCCCAAAATTCCCAAACTTTATCCCAAAATCCCCCAATTCCCACCCGGAATTTCCGGCAGAAGTCGTCGATGGACGCGATCTCCGCCCCCTGGACCTGCTTGAGCGCGGCCTTGAACTGCACCAGGAGCCGCGAGCACGCCGCCGTGTACCTGAAAATTCCAAGATTTTTCTGGAATTTTCCAGAATTTTCCAGGAATATTTGGGGTTTTCCCCGTTCTTGAGGGGTTGGAGGATTTTTGGGAATTTTTTTGGTATTTTTTGGGAGTTTTTGGGAATTTTTTTGGATTTTTTTGGAATTTTTTTGAGAATTTTTTGGGAATTTTTTGGGATTTTTGGGATTTTTTTGGGACTTTTTCTGGACTTTTCCAGAATTTTCCAGGAGTTTTTGGGGTTTTCCCCGTTCTGGAGGGGTGAAGGATTTTTGGGAATTTTTTTAGAATTTTTTTTGATTTTTTGGGAATTTTTTGGAATTTTTTTGGAAATTTTTGGGAAATTTTTGGGGAATTTTGGGGGAATTTTTTAGGAATATTTTGGTGTTTTTTGAGTATTTTTTGGGAATTTTTTGGGGAATTTTTTGAGATTTTTGGGAATTTTTTGGGGAATTTTTTGAGATTTTTGGGGATTTAGTTTTGGAATTTTTGGAGATTTTTGGGGGGGAATTTCTTGGGTTTTATGGAGAAATTTTTTAAGATTTTTTTTATTTTTTAGAAATTTTTGGAGATTTTGGGGATTTTTGGGAATTTTTCAGGAATTTTTTGGGGAATTTTTTGGGAATTTTTTTGGATTTTTTTGGAATTTTTTTGAGAATTTTTTGGGAATTTTTGGGGATTTTTGGGATTTTTTTGGGAATTTTTCTGGACTTTTCCAGAATTTTCCAGGAATTTTTGGGGTTTTCCCCATTGTGAGGGGCAGGAGGATTTTTGGGAATTTTTTTAGGAATTTTTTGGGGAATTTTTTGGGATTTTTTTAGGAATTTTTTTATATTTTTTGGGTTTTTTTTTAATTTTTGGAGATTTATTTTTGTAATTTTCTCGATTTTTTGGGGAGATTTTTTTTGGAATTTTTTAGGATTTTTTTGGGATTTTTTGGGAATTTCTCAGGATTTTTTTGGGAATTTTTTGGGATTTTTTTTGGAGTTTCTTGGGATTTTTTTGGGAATTTTTTTGGGCTTTTTGCAATTTTTTGGGGATTTTTTTGGGAACTTTTGGGAAATTTTTGGAGAACTTTTGGGGAATTTTTTTTAATTTTTTTAAGAATTTCTTGGGAATTTTTGGGGAATTTTTGGGGAATTTTTGGGATTTTGGGGAGAATTTTTTGGGATTTTTAGGAATTTTTTTTGGAATTTTTTGAGCATTTTTTGGGATTTTTTCTCTTTTTTTTCCTGGACTTTTCCAGAATTTTCCAGGAGTTTTTGGGGTTTTCCCTGTTCCTGAGAGGGTGGAGGATTTTTGGGAATTTTTTGGAAATTTTTTTGGATTTTTTGGGAATTTTTTGAAATTTTTTTGGAAATTTTTGAGAAATTTTTGGGAATTTTGGGGGAATTTTTTGGGAATATTTTGGTCTTTTTTGAGTATTTTATGGGAATTCTTTTGGGAATTCTTTTGGGAATTTTTTGAGATTTTTGGGGATTTTTTGGAGTTTTTTAGGGATTTTTTTGGATTTTATTTTGGAATTTTTGGAGATTTTTTGGGGGGGAATTTCTTGGGTTTTATGGAGAAATTTTTAAAGATTTTTTTTATTTTTTAGAAATTTTTGGAGATTTTGGGGAATTTTTTAGGAATTTTTTGGGGAATTTTTTGGGAATTTTTTTGGATTTTTTTGGAATTTTTTTGAGAATTTTTTGGGAATTTTTTGGGATTTTGGGGATTTTTTTGGGAATTTTTCTGGACTTTTCCAGAATTTTCCAGGAGTTTTTGGGGTTTTCCCTGTTCTTGAGGGGCAGGAGGATTTTTGGAAATTTTTTAGGAATTTTTTGGGGAATTTTTTAGGAATATTTTGGTGTTTTTTGAGTATTTTTTGGGAATTTTTTTGGAAATTTTTGGGAATTTCTTGGGATTTTTTTGGGAATTTCATGGGATTTTTTTGGGAATTTTTTGGGGAATTTTTTGAGATTTTTGGGAATTTTTTGGGGAATTTTTTGAGATTTTTGGGAATTATTTGGGGAATTTTTTGAGATTTTTGGGAATTTTTTGGGGAATTTTTTGAGATTTTTGGGGATTTAGTTTTGAAATTTTTGGAGATTTTTGGGGGGGAATTTCTTGGGTTTTATGGAGAAATTTTTTAAGATTTTTTTTTATTTTTTAGAAATTTTTGGAGATTTTGGGGATTTTTGGGAATTTTTTAGGAATTTTTTGGGGAATTTTTTGGGAATTTTTTTGGATTTTTTTGGAAT
The DNA here is from genome assembly GCF_009819885.2 of Catharus ustulatus. Classification (NCBI taxonomy): domain Eukaryota; kingdom Metazoa; phylum Chordata; class Aves; order Passeriformes; family Turdidae; genus Catharus; species Catharus ustulatus. The sequence goes on from NW_024879485.1 coordinate 8,153, forward strand.
TTTTTTGAGAATTTTTTGGGAATTTTTTGGGATTTTTTTGGGAATTTTTCTGGACTTTTCCAGAATTTTCCAGGAGTTTTTGGGGTTTTCCTCGTTCTTGAGGGGCAGGAGGATTTTTGGGAATTTTTTAGGAATTTTTTGGGGAATTTTTTGGGAGTTTTTTTGGAATTTTGGGGGGAATTTTTGGGATTTTTTTTTATTTTCTGGGAATTTTTTGGAAATTTTTTGGAAATTTTTGGGAAATTTTTGGGGAATTTTGGGGGAATTTTTTAGGAATATTTTGGTCTTTTTTGAGTATTTTTTGGGAATTTTTTGGGGAATTTTTTGAGATTTTTGGGGATTTTTTTGTAGTTTTTTAGGGATTTTTTGGGATTTTTTTGGGAATTTTGGGGGATTTTTTGGGGAGGAATTTCTTGGGTTTTATGGAGGAAATTTTTAAGAATTTTTTTTATTTTTTAGAGTTTTTGGGGGATTTTTGGGGTGGTTTTTGGGATTTTTTGAGGGAATTTTTATATTTTTTGAGGATTTTTTTTTTAATTTTTTGGGACTTCTTTTGGAATTTTTTAGAATTTTTTGGGAGTTTTTTGGAAATTTTTTTTATTTTTTTCTGGACTTTTCCAAAATTTTCCAGGAATTTTTGGGGTTTTCTTCATTCCTGAGGGGCTGGAGGATTTTGGGGAATTTTTTGGGATTTTTTTGGGATTTTTCTGGATTTTTTGGGGGATTTTCTGGGAGTTTTTTGAGAGATTTTTGGGGATTTTTTGGGAATTTTTTTAGGAGTTTTTTAGGCATTTTTTTTGAATTTTTAAGGAATATTTTGGGGATTTTTTAAACAATTTTATGGAACTTTTTGGGGATTATTTAGGATTTATAGATTTTTTGGGTGGATTTTTTGGGAATTTTTTGGGATTTTTTTGGGAATTTTGGGGATTTTTTGGGGATTTTTTTTATTTTTAGGAAATTTTTTTTTAATTTTTTGGGGAATTTTTTGGAATTTTTTTGGTGTTTTTTGGGTGTTTTTTGGTAATTTTTCTGGACTTTTCCAAAATTTTCCAGGAATTTTTGGGGTTTTCCCTGTTCCTGAGGGGGGAAGGATTTTTGGAGAATTTTTTTTAATTTGGGAGGGATTTTTTGGAATTTTGGGGGGAATTTTTCAGGATTTTATGGGAATTTTTTGGGATTTTTTTTTAATTTTATGGGATTTTTATGGGATTTTTTTTTAATTTTTGGGGATTTTGGGGGGGGATTTTTTAAAACTTTTTGGGAATTTTTTGGGGATTTTTTGGGGAATTTTTTCTGAATTTTTGGGAATTTTTTCTGAATTTTATGGTAATTTTTAGGAGATTTTTCTTTTAATTTCTTGGGAGTTTTTGGGAAATTTTTTCAAGATTCTGGGAAATTTTTGATGAACTTTTTGGGAGTTTTTTCGGAATTTTGGGGGGATTTTTTGGGAATTTTTTTGATTTTCTGAGGAGTTTTTTGGGAATATTTTGGGATTTTTGGGGAATTTTTAATTTTTAGGAATTTATTGCGAGTTTTATTTAATTTCTTGGGAATTTTTGGGAAATTTTTTCAAGATTCTGGGAATTTTTTGGGAAGTTTTTGGGAATTTTTAGGGATTTTTTGGGAATTTCTCAGGATTTTTTGGGGAATTTTTGGCATTTTTTGGGGAATTTTGGGGGGGTTTATTGGGGATTTTTTGGGAGGTTTTTTTTTATTTTTCTGGACTTTCCCAGAATTTTCCAGGAATTTTTGGGGTTTTCCCCATTGTGAGGGGCAGGAGGATTTTTGGGAATTTTTTTGGAATTTTTAGGGATTTTTCTGGATTTTTTGGGGATTTTCTGGGAGATTTTGGGAAATATTGGGGGATTTTTTAGGAGTTTTTTAGACATTTTTTTGGAATTTTTAAGGAATTTTTTGGGGATTTTTAAAACAATTTTATGGAATTTTTTGGGGATTATTTGGGATTTTTTGATTTTTTTGGGTGGATTTTTTGGGAATTTTTTTGGATTTTTTGGGGAATTTTGGGGATTTTTTTGGGATTTTTTTTTATTTTTAGGGAATTTATTTTAAGTTTTTTGGGGAATTTTTTTGGATTTTTTTGGAGTTTTTTGGGAGTTTTTTGAAATTTTTCTGGACTTTTCCAGAATTTTCTAGGAATTTTTGGGGTTTTCCCCATTCTTGAGGGGCTGGAGGATTTTGGGAATTTTTTGGGATTTTTTTGGGAATTTTCTGGATTTTTTGGGAGATTGTTGGGGAATTTTTGGGGATTTTTTGGGAATTTTTTTAGGAGTTTTTTAGGGATTTTTTTTAAATTTTTAAGGAATTTTTTGGGATTTTTGAAACAATTTTTTGGAATTTTTTTGGGATTATTTGGGATTTTTAGATTTTTTAGGGGGAATTTTTGGGGAATTTTTGGGGATTTTTGGGATTTTTTGGGATTTTTGAAACAATTTTGGGGATTTTTTTTGGGATTTTTTTTATTTTTAGGGAATTTATTTAAAATTTTTTGGGGAATTTTTTTTGGGGGGGGAATTTTTTGGGAGTTTTTTGGGAAATTTTGGGGATTTTTTGGGAAGTTTTTGGGAAATTTTTGGGAGTTTTTTGGGAGTTTTGGGGGATTTTCTGGGAATTTTCTGGGGATTTTTTGGGAATTTTTTGGGAATATTTTAGGAGTTTTTTGGGGATTTTTGGGGAATTTTTTTGGATTTTTTTTATTTTTTGGGAATTTTTTGGGACTTTTGGAATTTTTTAGAATTTTTTGGGGAATTTTTTGGGGTTTTTTGGGAGTTTTTTTGGAATTTTTCTGGACTTTTCCAGAATTTACCAAGAATTTTTGAGGTTTTCCCCATTCTTGAGAGGCTGGAAAATTTTTGGAGATTTTTTGGGAATTTTTTTAGGAGTGTTTTAGGGATTTTTTTGAAATTTTTAAGAAATTTTTTTGGATTTTTAAAACAATTTTTTGGAATTTTTTGGGGATTATTTGGGATTTATAGATTTTTTTGGGTGGATTTTTTGGGAATTTTTGGGGATTTTTGGGATTTTTTGGGAATTTTTGGGGATTTTTTGGGGAATTTTGGGGATTTTTTTATTTTTAGGGAATTTTTTAAAAATTTTTTTGGGAATTTTTTGGGATTTTTTTGGAGTTTTTTGGGAGTTTTTTGAAATTTTTCTGGACTTTTCCAGAATTTTCCAGGAGTTTTTGGGGTTTTCCCTGTTCCTGAGAGGGTGGAGGATTTTTGGGAATTTTTTGGAATTTTTTAGGATTTTTTGGGAATTTTTTGGAATTTTTTTGGAAATTTTTGGGTAATTTTTGGGAATTTTGGGGGAATTTTCTAGGAATATTTTGGTGTTTTTTGAGTATTTTTTGGGAATTTTTTTGGAAATTTTTGGGAATTTCTTGGGATCTTTTTGGGAATTTCATGGGATTTTTTTGGGAATTTTTTGGGGAATTTTTTGAGATTTTTGGGAATTATTTGGGGAATTTTTTGAGATTTTTGGGGATTTAGTTTTGGAATTTTTGGAGATTTTTGGGGGGGAATTTCTTGGGTTTTATGGAGAAATTTTTTAAGATTTTTTTTATTTTTTAGAAATTTTTGGAGATTTTGGGGATTTTTGGGAATTTTTTAGGAATTTTTTGGGGAATTTTTTGGGAATTTTTTTGGATTTTTTTGGAATTTTTTTGAGAATTTTTTGGGAATTTTTTGGGATTTTTGGGATTTTTTTGGGACTTTTTCTGGACTTTTCCAGAATTTTCCAGGAGTTTTTGGGGTTTTCCCCATTGTGAGGGGCAGGAGAATTTTTGGGAATTTTTTTGGAATTTTTAGGGATTTTTCTGGATTTTTTTGGGGATTTTCTGTGAGATTTTTGGGAAATATTGGGGGATTTTTTAGGAGTGTTTTAGGCATTTTTTTGGAATTTTTAAGGAATTTTTTTGGGATTTTTAAAACAATTTTATGGAATTTTTTGGGGATTATTTGGGATTTTTTGATTTTTTTGGGTGGAATTTTTGGGAATTTTTTGGGATTTTTTGGGGAATTTTGGGGATTTTTTTGGGATTTTTTTTTATTTTTAGGGAATTTATTTTAAATTTTTTGGGGAATTTTTTTGGATTTTTTTGGAGTTTTTTGGGAGTTTTTTGACATTTTTCTGGACTTTTCCAGAATTTTCCAGGAATTTTTGGGGTTTTCCCCATTCTTGAGGGGTTGGAGAATTTTTGGAAATTTTTTTGGGGAATTTTGGAGATTTTTTGGGGATTTTTTAGGAATTTTTTGATATTTTTTGGGGTTTTTTTTGGAATTTTTGGAGATTTATTTTTGCAATTTTCTCGATTTTTTGGGGGGGATTTTTTTTGGAATTTTTTAGGATTTTTTTGGGAATTTCTCAAGTTTTTTTGGGAATTTTTTGGGATTTTTTTTGGAGTTTCTTGGGGTTTTTTTGGGAATTTTTTTGGGCTTTTTACAATTTTTTGGGGATTTTTTTGGGAACTTTTGGGAAATTTTTGGAGAACTTTTGGGGAATTTTTTTTTAGGAATTTCTTGGGAATTTTTGAGGAATTTTTTTTAATTTTTGGGGTGGTTTTTGAAATTTTTTGCAAATTTTTTGGGGGGAATTTTTTTGAATTTTTTTGGATTTTTTTTATTTTTTGGGAGTTTTTTGGGAATTTTTGGGATTTTTTGGGGATTTTTTTTGATTTTTTGGGAATTTTTTTGGAATTTCTTGAGATTTATTTAGGAATTTTTTGGGAATTTTTTGGGAGTTTTTTTGGAATTTTGGGAATTTTTTGAGGAGTTTTTTGGGAAATTTTTGGGATTTTTAATTTTTTTGGAATTTTTTGGGAATTTCTTTGGGATCTTTTGGGAAATTTTGGGGGATTTTTTGGGGATTTTTTTGGATTTTTTGGGAATTTCTTTGGGATCTTTTGGGAAATTTTGGGGGATTTTTTGGGGATTTTTTTGGAATTTCTTGAGATTTTTTTAGGAATTTTTTGGGAATTTTTTGGGAGTCTTTTTGGAATTTTTTGGGAATTTTTTGAGAATTTTGGGAAATTTTTGAGGAGTTTTTTGGGAAATTTTGGGGGGATTTTTTTGGATTTTTTGGGAATTTTTTGGGAATTTCTTTGGGATCTTTTGGGGAATTTTTGGGGATTTTTTTTCTGACTTTTTGGGATTTTTTTCAGAATTTTTTGGTCATTTTTAGAGAATTTTTTAGGAGTTTTTTTGGGCATTTTTTGGGGAATTTTGGGGAATTTTTTGCGATCTTTTTGCAATTTTTGGGGCGTTTTTTGGGAATTTTTTGTGAATTTTTGAGAAATTTTTGGTGAATTTTTTTGGAATTTTTTAGGGATTTTCCAGGTTTGAGGAATTTTTTTGAACAGTTTGGGAGTTTTTTTTAATTTTGGGGGAATTTTTTTGGATTTTTTGGCAATTTTTTTGCGAATTTTTTGGGATTTTTTTGGGAACTTTTTGCGAACTTTTTTGGATTTTTTGGGAATATTTTAGAAATTTGGGGGAATTTTTTTTTCATTTTCTGGGAATTTTTTGGGAATTTTTGGGGGCTTTTTTTGAAGTTTTTTGTGAATTTTTTGGTCATTTTTTGAGAATTTTTTGGGAGTTTTTTTGGGGAATTTTTTTGCGATCTTTTTGCAATTTTTTGGGGGCGTTTTTTGGGAATTTTTTGTGAATTTTTGAGGAATTTTTTGTGAATTTTTTTGGAATTTTTTAGGGATTTTCCAGGTTTGAGGAATTTTTTTGAACTTTTTAGGAGGTTTTTTTTTAATTTTGGGGGAATTTTGGGGATTTTTTTGGCAATTTTTTTGCGAATTTTTTGGGATTTTTTTGGGAACTTTTTGCAAACTTTTTTGGATTTTTTTGGGAATATTTTGGAAATTTTGGGGGAATTTTTTTTTCATTTTCTGGGAATTTTTGGGGAATTTTTTTGGATTTTTTTGGAGTTTTTTGGAATTTTTTGGGGAATTTTTGGGACATTTTTGGGGAGTTTCCAGAGATTTTTTTGGAATTTTTGGGGATTTTTTTGGGAATTTCTTGAGATTTTTTTGGGAATTTTTTGGGAGTTTTTTTGGAATTTTTTTTGAATTTCTTGGGAATTTTGGGAATTTTTTGAGGAATTTTTTGGGAAATTTTAGGGATTTTTTGGGGATTTTTTTTGATTTTTTGGAATTTTTTTGGGAATTTCTTTGGGATCTTTTAGGAAATTTTTTGGGATTTTTTCTGACTTTTTGGGATTTTTTTCAGAATTTTTGGGGAATTTTTTTGGAGTTTTTTGGGAGTATTGGGGGGATTTTTAGGTGATTTTTTGGTAATTTTTTGGGAGCTTTTTGGTCATTTTTTGAGAATTTTTTAGGAGTTTTTTGGGGATTTTTTTGCGAATTTTTTGTGAATTTTTGGGGCGTTTTTTGTGATTTTTTTTTTAATTTTTTGTGACTATTTTAGGAATATTTTGGGATGTTTTTTGGGATTTTTTTTGGATTTTTTTGTCACTCACTCGTTGGGGGACACGCAATCCTTGATGTACGCCTTCTCCAGCGCCTGCAGCGTCTTCACCACCGCAAACAGCTCCGCCATGTTGTCGTACCTGGGGGACACTGGGATGGACTGGGAGGGACTGGGAGGGACTGGGATGGACTGGGAGGGACTGGGATGGACTGGGATGGGACTGGGAGGGACTGGGAGGGACTGGGATGGACTGGGATGGGATTGGGATGGACTGGGATGGACTGGGATGAACTGGGAGGGACTGGGATGGACTGGGATGGACTGGGATGGGATTGGGAGGGACTGGGATGGACTGGGATGGGATTGGGAGGGACTGGGATGGACTGGGATGGGACTGGGATGGACTGGGATGAACTGGGATGGGACTGGGATGGACTGGGATGGACTGGGATGGACTGGGAGGGACTGGGAGGGACTGGGATGGACTGGGATATACTGGGATGGGATTGGGATGGACTGGGATGGACTGGGATGGGACTGGGATGGACTGGGATGGGACTGGGATGGGACTGGGATGGACTGGGATGAACTGGGATGAACTGGGATTTCCTCACTCACTTCTCCCGTTCCCGGGCGTTCTTGTAGAGTTTCACCTCCTGAGGAAGAGACAAAAATTCCCAAAATTCAAAAAAAAAATTAAAAAAAAATCTCAAATTCCCAAAATTTAAAAAAATTCCCAAAGTTCCCAGAAATCCAAAATTCAAAAAAAATTAAAAATTCTCATTTTCACAAAAATTTGCGAAATTCTCAAAATTCCAAAAATTCCCCAAAAATTCCTAAAGACAAAAAAATACCCAAAATTCTCAAATTTAGAAAAATTCCCCAAATTTCCATCAATTTCTAAAGACCAAAAAATCTCCAAAATTCCCAAATTCCCAAATTTTGAAAAGTTCCAAAAATTCCCCAAAATTCCCAAATTCAAAAAATTCTCAAAATTCCAAAAAATCCCAAATTCCAAAATTCAAAAAAAAAATTCCCAAAATTCTAAATTCCCAAAATTCCCCAAAATCCAAAATTTAAAAAAAATCCCAAAAATTCCCCAAAAATCCAAATTCCCAAAATTCCCAGAAATTCAAAATTCCCAAAATTAAAAAAATTTTAAAAATTCCCATTTTCACAAAAATTTGCTAAATTCTCAAAATTAAAAAAATTCCCAAAAATTCCCCAAGACAAAAAAATACCCAAAATTCTCAAATTCAGAAAAATTCCCCAAATTTCCATCAATTTTTAAAGACCAAAAAATCTCCAAAATTCCCAAATTCCCAAATTTTGAAAAGTTCCAAAAATTCCCCAAAATTCCCAAATTCAAAAAATTCTCAAAATTCCAAAAAATCCCAAATTCCAAAATTCAAAAAAAAATTCCCAAAATTCTAAATTCCCAAAATTCCCCAAAATCCAAAATTTAAAAAAAAATCCCAAAAATTCCCCAAAAATCCAAATTCCCAAAATTCCCAGAAATTCCCCAAATTCCCAAATTCCCAAAAATTCCCAAAAATCCCAAATTCCCCAAAATTCCTCAAAATTTTAAAATTCAAAAAAAATCCCCAAATTATCAAAATTCTCAAATATTCCCAAAAATCCCGAATTCCCAAAATTAAAAAAAATTCCCAAAAATCCCCAAAATTCCCAGACATTCCATGGTCCATTTCCGGCAATTCCCGGATATTTTCGGCCACTTCCGGACATCTTCGGACATCTTCGGACTTTCCCGGCCATTCTCGGACATCTTCGGCCACTTCCGGATATCTTCGGCCACTTCCGGATATCTTCGGCCATTTCCGGAACTCTCTGGACATTTCCGCACTCTGCCGGCTATTCCCGGATATTTCCGGCCATTCCCGACCGTTTCCGAACATTCCCGACTCGCACTCACCTCATAAAGCTCCGGTTTATTCCCGGGCGCTGCTGTGGGAGGGAGGGGAGGGTTAAAAACCGAGGAAAACACCAGGAATCCCATCCCGGGAATTCCGGGATTATCCCTGCGATCCCGTCCCGGGAATTCTCACCGCCCATCCCGGCCGGGCCCGCGATGCCGTGGAACATCCCCGACGGAGCCTGGAGGGCTCTGGGCCCTCTCCTCGATCCCGATAATTCTGATAATCCCGGTAATTCCGATCCCAATGATCACGATCCGGTCCTGATCGCTCCGCGGCGCTTCCGCTTCTTTCCATACAAACACCCGCACGTCCCTCCCCTTCCGGCACATCTCGGAATTTTATTGGCTGCGCTCCACCGCCTCCGTGTTTTCTCCTCGCTGATTGGCTCTTGGAGATGTCAATCAATGCCGTTGCCAAGCGACGCCGCCATGTTTTTCCTTCTACGGCGCTACACTCTGAGGGCTCGCACTGCGTTTTTCCGTACAACTGACGTCCCACAATTCCTTTCTTCTCCACGCCCCTCCGCTTCCGGCGTTTCTCCGCACTCAATTGGCTCATCCCTTCCACAGCTCCTCTTTTCTCCTCGCTGATTGGCTGCTAGAACTGTCAATCAGAGCGGTTGCCAAGCGACGCAGTCGTGTTGATTCCCGTAATGGCGGCGGCCGTGTAGGAGCTGACAGCGCTTCTATCACAATGGTAGGCGAGACCCCGCAGGCGGCCATTACTGGGCTGGTAGCGGCCCTGTCGTTGTTTGCGAGGCATAATTAAGCCGTGGCCGAATTGGAGCCGTGTCCGTGGTGCCGTACGGCATTTTTCCGTACAACGCTTCCTTCCCACAATCCCTTTCTCCTATTCCGGTAGTAATCCGGCTGTCTATTGGTTCTTCCTGTCCACCCCCTCGTTTCCTGAGCGCTGATTGGCTGCTGGACCTGCCAATCACGGTGGTTGCCAGGTGACGCCGCCATGGCGGCGGCCGTGTGGGAGCTGGTTCTTAAATTAAAGGTTTAGACCTAGATTGCGGGGTTTAAACCTAAAATTAAGGATTTCGATCGGATTTTAGGGATTTAAACCTGATTTAAGGGGTTTAGACCTGAATTAGCGGGTTTAAGGGATTGTTTAAGGGATCTAGACCTGGTCTAAAGTATTTTTAAACGGGTTTAAGGGACTTTTGACCTTGTTTAAGGGGTATAGATCTGGTTTAAGGAATTTTTTAAAGAGTTTAAGGGAGTTAAGCCTGGTATAAGTGATTCAGACGTGTTATAATTGATTTAGACCTGGTTTAAAGGGATTTAGACCTGGTTTAAGGGATTTTAAACTGGTTTAAGGGATTTTAAACTGACTTAAGGGATTTAGACCTGGTTTAAGGGATTTTAAACTGGTTTAAGGGATTTAGACCTGGTTTAAGGGATTTTAAACTGGTTTAAGGGATTTAGACCTGGCTTAAGGGATTTTTGACTTCGTTTAAGGGATGTAGACCTAGTTTAAAGGATTTAAACCCGATGTAAGGGATGTTAACCTGGTTTAAGGGATTGAAATCTGCTTTAAAGAATTTAAACCTGATTTTTTTTATCCCAAAATCTTTGGATTTCCCACTAAAACGCCCCGAAGCCCGACCTGGCTCTGTCCCCTCGGTGTCCCCTTGTCACCAGATGTGGCATCAGCGGGAGTTTGGGGGTTAATTACTCCTAATTTGGCTAATTAGGCTGGAGGGATGGCGTGATGGTGACGTGGTGCTGGTGGCACTGCCCGGTGCCACCACGGTGTCACCTCAGTGCCATCATGGGGTAAAGTCCTCGTCCCCCTGTCCCCAAGGGACACGAACCTGGGGACACCGGGATGGACTTGGGGACATTGAGATGGACATGGGGACACTGGGATGGACATGGGGACATTGGGATGGACATGGGGACAGAGGGACATGGGGACATTGGGATGGACATGGGGACATGGGGATGGACATGGGGACACGGGGATGGACATGGGGACAATGGGATGGACATGGGGACAGAGGGAAGGACGTGGGGACAGAGGGACGTGGGGACAGAGGGACGTGGGGACAGAGGGACATGGGGACACTAGGACACAGTGACACCGCTGGCAGGTGGCCTTGGCACCCTGAGCCCGGGGGACACGCCGTGACACGCTGTGACATGTCGTGACACGCCACGTGGCGCCGCGTGACGTCCCCACACCCTGTGCCACCCCTGTGTCACTCACCCCGCGGGTGGCTCCTCCCTGGGGTGGCACCGTGTGGCACGGGAGGGGTGGGGACACTGCCACCCCCAGGTGACACTGCCACCCCCGGAGCAGCGCAGGGTGTGGCCCAGGGGACAAATTCCAGCCTGGCCACGCAGGCGGGGAGTGGCACCGGGTGACAAAGGGTGACACGGCGCGGGGTGCCAGGACACAGCGTGGCACGGGGACACACGGGGGGTCCCTGATGGCAGGGGGTGTCTGGGAAAGTGACACGTGTGACAGGTGTGTGACAGGTGACATGGGTGTCACAAGTGTCACACGTGCCACGTGCTGGGCTGTGTCCTTGTCCTGGGGAGGGACAGCCAGCACCCAAAGGTGACCCCAGAGGTGTCCCCAGCACCCAAAGGTGTCCCCAGCACCCAAAGGTGTCCCCAAAGGTGTCCCCAGCACCCATAGGTGTCCCCAAAGGTGTCCCCAGCACCCAAAGCTGTCCCCAAAGGTGTCCCCAGCACCCAAAGGTGTCCCCAAAGGTGACCCTAGAGGTGTCCCCAGCACCCAAAGCTGTCCCCAAAGGTGTCCCCAGCACCCAAAGGTGTCCCCAAAGGTGTCCCCAGCACCCAAAGGTGTCCCCAAAGGTGACCCTAGAGGTGTCCCCAGCACCCAAAGGTGTCCCCAGCACCCAAAGGTGACCCCAAAGGTGTCCCCAGCACCCAAAGGTGTCCCCAAAGGTGTCCCCAGCACCCAAAGGTGACCCCAAAGCTGTCCCCAAAGGTGTCCCCAGCACCCAAAGGTGTCCCCAAAGGTGTCCCCAGCACCCAAAGGTGTCCCCAAAGGTGACCCTAGAGGTGTCCCCAGCACCCAAAGGTGTCCCCAGCACCCAAAGGTGACCCCAAAGGTGTCCCCAGCACCCAAAGGTGTCCCCAAAGGTGTCCCCAGCACCCAAAGGTGACCCCAAAGGTGTCCCCAAAGGTGTCCCCAGCACCCAAAGGTGTCCCCAAAGGTGACCCCAGCACCCACAGGTGTCCCCAAAGGTGTCCCCAAAGGTGTCCCCAGCACCCAAAGGTGTCCCCAAAGGTGACCCCAGCACCCAGAGGTGTCCCCAAAGGTGTCCCCAAAGGTGTCCCCAGCACCCAAAGGTGACCCCAAAGGTGACCCCAGTGCCCAGGAGTGACCCCCACACCTGATCCAGCCCCCCCCAGCACCCCAGGGTGGCACAAGATGACAGAGGGTGGCACTGCCACCCCTCAGCCCCTTCCCAGAGGTGTCCCAGGGGTGCCAGGAGTGCCTGGACAAGGCTTTGGTGATCTGGGGGTGTCCCAGGGGTGTCCCTGGAGGTGTCCCATGGGTGTCACAGGGGTGTCCCATGGGTGTCACAGGAGTCCCCAGGTGGGGATTGGGTGTCCCTGGGGTGCCAGGGTGGGGTTTGGATGTCCCTGGGGTGTCCCTTGGGTGCTGGGGGTGTCTGGGCAGGGTTGAGTGTCCCTGGGGTGCCCCAGGAATGTCCTGGGGGTGTCCCAGTTGTCCCAGGAGTCCCCAGGTGGGGATTGGATGTCCCTGGGGTGTCCTGCAGGTGTCCCAGGTGTCCTGGGGGTGCCCCAGGGGTGTCCCAGGAGTTCCCAGGTGGGGATTGGGTGTCCCTGGGGTGTCCTGCAGGTGTCCCAGGTGTCCTGGGGGTGTCCCAGGGGTGTCCCAGGAGTTCCCAGGTGGGGAGTTGGGTGTCCCTGGGGTGTCCCAGGAAGGTCCCAGCGGTGTCCCCAGGAATGTCCCAGGAGTCCCTGAGGGGGATTGGGTGTCCCTGGGGTGTCCTGATAATGTCCCAGCGGTGTCCCAGGGTGTCCCAGGAGTCCCTGGAGGTGTCCCAAGGGTGTCCCAAGAGTCCCTGAGGGGGATTGGGTGTCCCTGAGGTGCCAAGGTGGGGTTTGGATGTCCCTAGGGTGTCCTGAGAGTGTCCCAGGGGTGTCCCAGAATGTCCCAGGTGGAGATTGGGGGTCCCTGGGGTGTCCTGAGAGTGTCCCAGGGGTGTCCCAGGGTGTCCCAGGAGTCCCCAGGTGAGGGCTGAGTGTCCCAGGAGTGTCCTAGGATGTCCCAGGGGTGTCCCAAGGGTGTGCCAGGGCTGTCCCAGGGATGTCTCAAGTGTCCCAGGGCTGTCCCAGATGTCCCAAGAGTCCCCAGATGGGGATTGGGCATCCCTGGGGTGTCCCAGTAATGTCCCAGGAATGTCCCAGGGCTGTCCCAGGGATGTCTCAGATGTCTCAGGGGTGTCCCAGATGTCCCAGGAGTCCCCACATGGGGATTGGGTGTCCCAGGAGTGTCCTAGGATGTCCCAGGGGTGTCCCAAGGGTGTGCCAGGGATGTCCCAGGGGTGTCCCAGATGTCCCAGGAGTCCCCAAGTGGGGACCGGGCATTTTAGGGGAGTTTTTGGGGTGTCCCAGGGATGTCCCAGGTGTCCCTGGGGTGTCCCAGGAGTGCCCAAGTGGGGACTGGGTGTCCCAGGAATGTCATAGAATGTCCCAGGGGTGTCCCAAGGGTGTCCCAGGGATGTCTCAGGTGATCCCAGCATGTCCCAGGAGTCCCCAGGTGGAGATTTGGTGGCCCTGGGGTGTCCCTGGTGTCCCAGGATGTCCCAGGGGTGGCCCTGGGGTGTCCCAGGATGTCCCAGGAGTCCTCAGGTGGAGATCGGGTGTCCCAGGAATGTCCCAGGTGCATCCCAGGGATATCCCTGGGGTGTCCCAGGTGTCTTGGGGGTGTCCCAGGAATGTCCCAGAAGTCCCCAGGTGGGGATTTGATGTCCCTGGGGTGTCCCAGGGTTGTCCCAGGTGCGCCTTGGGTGTTCCAGGAACGTCCCAGGGGTGTCCCAAGGGTGTCCCAGGTGTCCCTGGGGTGTCCCAGGAGTCCCCAGGTGTTTTTGGGGTGTTTTAGGGGTGTCCCGGGGGTGTCCCAGGGGTGTCCCGGGGGCGTCGCGGAGCCGTGGCGGGGTGCGGGCCGGGCCCCGCGGGGTGAATGAATCGTTAACCCGGGCCAATCTCATCCCGGGCCAATCAGCACCTCGGCCCCGGGCGGGTTTTACAGCCCCGCTGGCCCACGGTGCCCAAACGGCCACCAGCGCTGCCACCCCAGCGCCACCAGCCCTGCCACCAACACCGCCACCACCCCGCCATGCCCTGGCCGTGGCTGCTGCTGGCCCTGGCTCTGCCGGCCGCGCTGGCCGTGCCCCCGGGGACACGAGGCGGGGGTGACCCCCGGGTGGCCCTGGTGGCCCTGGAGGCGCTGGTGGCGTCGGGCGAGGGCCGCCTGGGTGGCGGGACGCTGCGGGAACTCGTGGCACAGGTGGCCGGCCGTGCGCAGTGCCCGCGAGGGCCGTGCGGAGAGGTGAGACCGCGCCCGCGCCGCGGGGACAGCCAGGGGACACGGCGACAGCGCGGGGACAAAGTCCGGCTGGCACTGCCGGGCATGGCGCGGGGGGAGGGGAGGGGGGGGGGGGAGTGTGGAGAGGGGGATGGAGGTGGCACATGTGTCACCTGGGCCACCTGTGCTGTGTGTGCTGTGTGTGCTGTGTGTGCCACCTGTGCCATGTGTGCCATGTGTGCTGTGTGTGCTGTGTCACCCGTGTCACCCGTGCCATGTGCCAGGTGGTGCCGTGTGCACCTGTGCTGTGTGTGACACTTGTGCCACCTGTGCTCTGTGTGCCGTGTGTGTCAGGCCATTTGTGTCACCTGTGCTATGTGCTGCATGTGCTGTGTCACCTGTGCCACCTGTGTCACCTGTGCTGTGTGTGCCATGTGTGCCAGGCGATTTGTGTCACATGTACTGTGTGCTGTGTCACCTGTGCCACCTGTGTCACCTGTGCCATGTGTGCCAGGCGATTTGTGTCACATGTGCTGTGTCACTGTGCTCTGTCACCTGTGCCATGTGTGCCAGGCGATTTGTGTCACATGTGCTGTGTCACTGTGCTCTGTCACCTGTGCCATGTGTGCCAGGCGATTTGTGTCGCATGTGCTGTGTTACCTGTGCTGCCTGTGCCACCTGTGTCACCTGTGTCACCTGTGTCACCTGTGCTGTGTGTGCCAGGCGATTTGTGTCACCTGTGCTGTGTGCTGTGTTACCTGTGCCATGTGTACTGTGTGTGCCACCCGTGCCATGTCCCAGGCGGTGCCATGTGCACCTGTGTTGTCGCCTGTGCCACTTGTGCCAGGCCATTTATGTCACCTGTGCTGTGTCACCTGTGCCATTTGTGCTCTGTGTGCCGTGTGTGCCAGGGGATTTGTGTCACCTGTGCTGTGTGTGCCATGTGTGCCAGGCGATTTGTGCCACCTGTGCCGTGTGCTACATGTGCTGTGTCACCTGTGCCACCTGTGTCACCTGTGCTGTGTGTGCTGTGTGTGTCACCTGTGCTGTGTCACCTGTGTCACCCGTGCCATGTGCCAGGTGGTGCCGTGTGCACCTGTGCTGTGTCACCTGTGCCATTTGTGCCATCTGTGCTGTGTGTGCCAGGCGATTTGTGTCACATGTGCTGTGTCACTGTGCTCTGTCACCTGTGCCATGTGTGCCAGGCGATTTGTGTCACTGTGCTGTATCACCTGTGCTGTGTCACTGCGCTGTGTGTGCTACATGTGCTGTGTCACCTGTGCTCTGTGTGCCAGGCCATTTATGTCACCTGTGCTGTGTCACCTGTGCTGTGTGTGCTACATGTGCTGTGTCACCTGTGCCACTCATGCCATGTGTGCCAGGGGATTTATGCCACCTGTGCTGTGTGTGCCATGTGTACCAGGCCATTTGTGTCACCTGTGCTGTGTGCTACATGTGCTGTGTCACCTGTGCCATCTGTGCCAGGTGGTGCCGTGTGCACCTGTGCTGTGTCACTTGTGCCAGGCCATTTGTGTCACCTGTACTGTGTGCTGTGTCACCTGTGTCACCTGTGCCGCCTGTGCCATGTGTGCCAGGCCATTTGTGTCACCTGTGCTGTGTCACTGTGCTGTGTGGGCTACATGTGCTGTGTCACCTGTGCCATCTGTGTCACCTGTGCTCTGTGTGCCGTGTGTGCCAGGCCATTTGTGTCACCTGTGCTGTGTCACCTGTGCCACTCATGTCATGTGTGCCAGGGGATTTGTGTCACCTGTGCCATGTGTGCCATGTGTGCCAGGCCATTTGTGTCACCTGTGCTGTGTTGCCTGTGTTGTGTCACCTGTGCCATGGGTGCCATGTGCCTGGTGCCATGTGCACCTGTGTTGTCACCTGTGCCACCTGTGCTGTGTGTGCTGTGTGTGCCAGGCCATTTGTGTCACCTCTGCTGTGTGCTGTGTTGCCTGTGTCACCTGTGCCACCTGTGCTGTGTGTGCCATCTGTGCCAGGCCATTTGTGTCACCTGTGCTGTTACCTGTGCCACTTGTGCTGTGTCACCTGTGCCACCTGTGGTGTGTTACTTGTGCCATTTGTGCCAGGTGATTTGTGTCACCTGTGCCATGCGTGCCGTGTGTGCCAGGCCATTTGTGTCACTGTGCTGTGTCACTGTGCTGTGTCACTGTGCTGTGTCACCCGTGCCACCTGTGCCAGGCCATTTGTGTCACTGTTCCACCAGTGCCGTGTGCAGCGGGCGTGTCACCTGTGCCGGGCTGCGTGTGACAGGTGGTGGTGGCTCCTTGGGGACGTGTCACAGTGTGCCACCTGTCCTGTGTGTGCCACCTGTCCTGTGTGTGCCACATGTCCTGTGCCGTGCCACCTGTCCCAAGTGTGCCACATGTCCCACGCCACCCGTGCCATGCCATGCTCCTGTCCCCCATACCACCCTGTCCCTCCCTGTCCCTTGTCCCCCCTGACGCTGTCCCCTGTCCCCGCAGTGTCCCTCGGTGCCAGCGCTGCTGTCCCTGGCCGGGAAGGCCCCGGGTGACACCGCCGGGCTCGGGGTCACCGAGCTGTCCTGGCTGGGGGCGGCCGTGGTGGCCACGCTCAGGGACCCCCCGGGCACCTGTGGTGACACCCATGGTGACACCGAGGCCACCACGGGGTCCTGGGCCAGCCGTGTCCGTGCCCTGCACCGCGAGTTTGCCACTGATGTCACCGGGAATGTCACCGAGAATGTCACCGGGAATGTCACCGGGAATGTCACCGGGAATGTCACTGTCACTGTCGCTGGCCGTGGTGGCCCTGGACTGCCGGAGGTGGCCGAGCTGCTGGCGGCCATCGAGCCCAACTATCGCGGTGACAACAGCCACGAGGTGAGGGGACATGGGGACATTGGGGGACAATGGGGACACTGGGGGATTGGGGACATGGGGATTGGGGACATGGGGACATGGGGACATGGGGATTGGGGACATGGGGACATGGGGATTGGGGACATGGGGACATGGGGACATGGGGACGTGGGGACATGGGGATTGGGGACATGGGGACATGGGGACATTGGGGACATGGGGATTGGGGACATGGGGACATGGGGATTGGGGACATGGGGATTGGGGACATGGGAATTGGGGACATTGGGGACATGGAACATGAGGGTGACAAGGGACACGGGGACATGGGTGGCACAGGGGACACACATCATGGCCACAACTGCAGCAAGTGACAGGTGGCTGTGGGGCACAGACAGGTGACAAATGTCACTGGGGAGGTGACACAGCCACCACCACCCAGCCCCTCATGTCACGGTGGGTGACACGGTGACACCGAGGTGACCCGAGGGTGACACGGTGACATTTGGGTGTCACAGGCCTGCGTGGACGCTCGGGGGGTGCTGGCTGCCACCTCTGAAGTGTCCCCAAGGGTGGGGACAGGGCGGGTGCTGGTGGCACTCGGGGTCCTGGTGCTGCGCGGCCGCCACCTCTGCCCTGGGGACAGCGGGGACAGCGGGGACACGCCCAGCCCGCGGTGCGGGGACACCGCCAGCCAGCGTGGGGACACCTGGCACTGTGGGGACACGGGTGACATCGACACCCTCTGCGGGGACACGGACACTCATGGTGGGGACAGCGGTGACGTCAGCACCCCCCGTGGGGACACGGACAGCTGGCACGGTGACATCAACCCCAGGGACACCGAGAGGCACCACAGCCCCACGGTGCCCAGCTCGGGGGACAGCGGTGACAATGCCACTGTCCCCACGGCCACCAACAGCACCGAGACTGCGGAGCAGCTCGGCCAGAGTGAGTGGGGACAGCGAGGGGACAGCGAGGGGACAGCGAGGGGACAGGGATGGGGACAATGACAGGGCTAAGGCACCCTGTCCCCGTGCCCCTGTCCCTGTCGCTGTCCCTGTGTCCCTGTCCCTGTCCCTGTCCCCATGTCCCTGTCCCTGTCCCTGTCCCCGTGTCCCTGTCCCTGTCCCTGTCCCTGTCCCTGTCCCTGTCCCCATGTCCTGTCCCTGTCCCGTGTCCCTGTCCCTGTCCCTGTCCCTGTCCCTGTCCCCGTGTCCCTGTCACTGTCCCCATGTCCCTGTCCCTGTCCCTGTCCCTGTCCCCGTGTCCCTGTCCCTGACCCTGTGTCCCCGTGTCCCTGTCCCTGTCCCCGTCCCTGTCCCTGTCCCCATGTCCCTGTCCCTGTCGCTGTCCCCATGTCCCTGTCCCTGTCCCTGTCCCCATGTCCCTGTCCCTGTCCCTGTCCCCGTGTCCCTGTCGCTGACCCCATGTCCCTGTCGCTGTCCCTGTCCCCATGTCCCTGTCCCTGTCGCTGTCCCCATGTCCCTGTCGCTGACCCCATGTCCCTGTCGCTGTCCCTGTCCCCATGTCCTGTCCCTGTCCCCGTGTCCCTGTCCCTGTCACTGTCCCCGTGTCCCTGTCCCTGACCCCGTGTCCCTGTCCCTGTCGCTGACCCCGTGTGCCTGTCCCTGTCCCTGTCCCTGTCCCTGTCCCTGTCCCTGTCGCTGTCCCCGTGTCCCTGTCGCTGACCCCGTGTCCCCGTGTCCCTGTCACAGGGTACCTGTTGGGGACACTGACGGCGCTGGGGCTGGCGCTGGTGCCGCTGGTGGCGCTGGCCCTGGTGCTGTGTCCCCGCTGTCCCCTGTGCTCGCGGTGTCCCCAAGGATGTCGCCGGTGTCGCGGGTGTCCCCGGCGCTGGTGGCGCCCCCTGCTGGACGGGCTGGCGGCCGGGGCGCTCAGCGGGGACGCGCTGCTGCACGTGCTGCCACAGGTGGGGACAGCGGGGACATTGAGGGGACAGCGGGGACACGGGGGACACCCAGGGGACAGAGGGGACAGCGGGGGCACCCAGGGGACAGCGGGGACACTCAGGGGACAGAGGGGACAGCGGGGACACCCGGGGGACAGAGGGGACAGCGGGGACACTTAGGGGACAGCGGGGACAGCGAGGGACACGGGGGGACACGCGGGGACAGAGGAGACAGCGGGGACACCCAGGGGACAGCGAGGACACCCAGGGGACAGTGGGGACAGCGGGGACACCCAAGGGACAGCGAGGACACTGGGACACCCAGGGGATAGCGGGGGGACAGAGGGGACAGCGGGGACATCCAGGGGATGGCGGGACAGCGGGGACACCCAGGGGACAGCGGGGACACCCAGGGGACAGTGGGGACATCCAGGGGATGGCGGGACAGCGGGGACACGGGGGGACAGAGGGGACACCCAGGGACAGCGGGGACACCCAGGGGACAGAGGGGACAGCGGGGACACCCAGGGGACAGAGGAGACACGGGGGGACACGGGGGGGGATACAGGGATAGGGGGGACACCCGAGGGACAGCGGGGACACCCGGACAGTGGGGACACTGGGATAGGAGGGACATTGGGGGGACAGGAGGGACAGGGGGACATTGGGGGTGGCAAGGACATTATGGCGACCTTGAGGGGACATTGGGGACACGGGGGACAATGGGGGGATGGCAGGGACATGATAGCGACATTGAGGGGACATTGGGGACACGGGGGACAATGGGGGGATGGCAGGGACAGGAGTGGGAGGACATTGGGGACACAAAGCGGTGACAGGGGGGACATGAGTGACACTGGGTGGGGGTGGTGACACGGATGTCACCCCCGGTGTCCCTCGGTGTCCCCACAGGCGCTGGGGATCCACAGCCACGCGGAGGGGACACACGCGGACACGGGCGGACCCCCCTGGGAGCTGCTGGGGGTCCTGGGGGGGCTCTACGGGGGATTCGTGCTGGAGAGAGCGCTGGGGGGCATGGGACACGGCGACACGGAGGTGGGGACATTGGGGACATTGGGGACATGGGGACATTGGGGGGGCTCTACGGGGGATTCGTGCTGGAGAGAGCGCTGGGCGGCATGGGACACGGCGACACGGAGGTGGGGACACGGGGACATTGGGGGCATTGGGGACATTGGGGACATTGGGGACATTGGGGACATTGGGGACATGGGGGGCATGGGGGACATTGGGGACATTGGGGACATGGGGGACATGGGGGGACAGGGACAGGGAGGGGACAGAGAGGGGACCTGGGGACATTGGGGACATGGGGGGGACCCGGGGGGGACACGGGGACATTGGGGGGACATGGGGCGGGACAGGGACAGGGAAGGGGACAGGGAGGGGACACGGGACATTGGGGGGGGACATTGGGGACATTGGGAGGGGACATGGGGGGACAGGGAGGGGACACGGGGACATGGGGACATTGGGGGGGACACGGGGGGACATGGGGGGGACATGGGGGGGACAGGGACGGGACACGGGGGCGACAGGGAGGGGACACAAGGGGGACAGGGACAGGGACATGGGGACATGGGGGGGGACATGGCGGGGACAGGGACAGGGAGGGGACACGGGGGGGACAAGGGGAGGGGACATGGGGGGGACATGGGGGGCACAGGGAGGGGACAGGGAGGGGACACAAGGGGGACAGGGAGGGGACATGGTGGGGACACGGGGCGGGACAGGGACAGGGAGGGGACACGGGGACACGGGGAGGGGACATGGGGGGAACATGGGGACACTGGGGGGACAGGGACAGGGGCAGGGAGGGGACACGGGGACATTGGGGGGACATGGAGGGGACACGGGGACAGGGAGGGGACACGGGGACATTGGGGACATTGGGGGGGGACACGGGGAGGGGGACAGGGAGGGGACACGGGGGGGGACAAGGGGAGGGGACATGAGGGGGGACAGGGACATGGACGAGGGGGGGACATGGGGGGATATGGGGGGGGAATTTGGGGGTCTGGGGGTAACGGGGACATCCCGAGACCCCCCCCAGTGAAAATTTGGGGGATTTTGGGGGGATTTTGGGGGTCTGGGGGTTACAGGGATATCCTGAGACCCCCCCCCCAATGAAAATTTGGGGGATTTTGGGGGGATTTTGGGTTGGGGGAGGGGATTTGGGGTTTATTGGGTCTGGGGGGTTGATGAATGATGGGGAGGGGGATTTTGGGTACAGCAGCTCCTCCCCCTCCTCAGGTGAAGGGTGGAGAGCCCAGCCCCGAGCCCGCCCAGAGCACGGAGGAGCTGAGGAATCACGGTACGGCCCCCAAATTCCCAAAATTCACCCCAAAATTCCTTAAATGTCCCCCAAAATTCCTTAAATCCCCCCCAAATTCCTCAAATTCACCCCAAAATTCCCCAAATCGCCTCCAAAACTCCCCAAAATTCCCCCAAACCCCCTCAAATTCTTTCCAAATCTCCCCAAAATTCACCCCAAAATTCCTCAAATCTCCCCAAAATTCCCAAATCCCCCCCAAAATTCCCCAAATCGCCTCCAAAACTCCCCAAAATTCCCCCTAAAATGCCTCAAATCCCCCAAAACTCCCCAAATTCACCCCAAAACTCCTCAAATCCCCCCATAACTCCTCAAATGTCCCCCAAAATTCCTGAAATCCCCCAAAATCTCCCCAAATTCACTCCAAAATTCCTCCCCAAAACTCCTCAAATCTCCTCCAAAACTCCCAAAATTCCCCCTAAAAACGCCTCAAATCCCCCAAAACTCCCCAAATTCAACCCCAAAATTCCTGAAATTCTCCCCAAAACTCCCCAAATTCACCCCAAAATTCCTTAAATTCTCTCCGAATCCCTCCCAAAATTCCCCCAAACCCCCTCCCAGGTAAAAGTTTCACCCGACCCAGGTGGGACTCGAACCCACAATCCCCAGCTCCGGAGGCTGATGCCTTGTCCATTAGGCCACTGGGCCGTGCGCGCGCCAGCGGCGCCCAGCGCCACCTGGGGGGGCTGCGGGGACCCCCGGGGTGGGGAGGGGACAGAGGGGACAGAGAGGGGACAGAGGGGACACAGAGGGGACAGACAGAGGGGACACAGGGGACAGAGGGAACCCCCGGGTGTCACCCGGGAGCGATCCCAGAGCCCCCCGGGGATGCCGGGATGGGGAGGGGACACAGAGGGGACCCCCAGTGTCACCTGGTGTCACCCATGGGCACTTATGTCACCCGCGGTGACACCTGGGTGGCCATGGGTGTCCCTGGGTGACCTCGGGCGTCCTGGGTGACCCCTGGGTGACCCCTGGTGACCCCTGTCTCTCTTCCTGTCTCTCCCATGTCTGTCCCGTGTCTGTCCCGTGTCTTTTTGTCCCGGTGTATCCCATGTCTGTCTGTCTGTCCCGTGTCTGTCTGTCTGTCCCGTGTCTGTCTGTCTGTCCCGTGTCTATCCCGTGTCTGTCCCATATCTGTCTGTCCCGTGTCTGTCCCGTGTCTGTCCCATATCTGTCTGTCCCGTGTCTGTCCCGTATCTGGCCTGGTGTATCCCGTGTCTGTCCTGGTCTTTCCTATGTCTGTCAATCCCGTGCCTGTCCCGGTGCATCCGGTGTCCGTCCCGTGTCTGTCTGTCTGTCCCGTGTCTGTCCCGTGTCTGTCCATGTCCATCCCGTGTCCTTCCCGTGTCTGTCTGTCTGTCCCGTGTCCGTCCGTGTCCATGTATCTGTCCCGTGCCTGTCCCGGTGTATCCCGTGTCCATCCCGTGTCCGTGTGTCTGTCCGTGTCCATGTGTCTGTCCCGTGTCCGTGTGTCCATCCCGTGTGCATCCCGTGTCTGTCTGTCTGTCCATCCGTGTCCGTGTGTCTGTCCCGTGTCCATGTGTCTGTCCCGTGTCCGTGTGTCCATCCCGTGTGCATCCCGTGTCTGTCTGTCTGTCCATCCCGTGTCCGTGTGTCCCTCCCGTGTCCGTGTGTCCATCCCGTGTCCGTGTGTCCCTCCCGTGTCCGTGTGTCCATCCCGTGTCCGTGTGTCCATCCCGTTTCCGTGTGTCCCTCCCGTGTCCCTCCCGTGTCCGTGTGTCCGTCCCGTGTCCGTGTGTCCGTCCCGTGTCCGTGTGTCCGTCCCGCAGGCTCGGGCCCGCGCGCAGGCGCTGTTGCTGTCGGCAGGGGGCGCCATTCACCGCCTGGCGGACGGGCTCGCGCTCGGCTCCGCCTTCGCCGCTTCCGGGAGCGCGGGGGCGGCCGCGGGGGCGGGGCTGGCGCTGCACGAGCTGCCGCGCGCGCTCAGTAAGGGGCGGGGCTTCGGGAAAAATGGGGCGGGGCTTCGGGGAAAGGGGCGGAGCTGGCACTGCACGAGCTGCCACGCGCGCTCAGTAAGGGGCGGGGCTACGGGAAAATGGGGCGGGGCTTCGGGGAAGGGGGCGGGGCTTGGCGCTGCACGAGCTGCATCGCGCGTTCAGTAAGGGGCGGGGCTACGGGAAGAGGGCGGGGCCTGGGTAAGTGGGCGGGGCGGACACAGCTGGGTAAAAAAGTGGGCGTGGTTTCGGCAAAGGGGCGGAGCTCGGCCAGGGAGGCGGGGCTTCGTGCGAAGGGGGCGGAGCCTGAGGTGCTCAGGGCATCTCAGTGTCGCTGTCCCTGCAGGTGACAACACGGTGTTTGGGGACATTGGGGACTCTCAGTGTCACTGTCCCCTCTGCACTCTCAGTGTCACTGTCCCCTCTGCACTCTCAGTGTCACTGTTCCCTCAGCACTCTCACTGTCACTGTCCCCTCAGTGCTCTCAGTGTCACTGTCCCCTCTACACTCTCAGTGTCACTGTCCCCTCAGCACTCAGTGTCACTGTCCCCTCTACACTCTCACTGTCACTGTCCCCTCAGTGCTCTCAGTGTCACTGTCCCCTCAGCGCTGTCACTGTCACTGTCCCCTCAGTGCTGTCACTGTCACTGTCCCCTCAGTGCTCTCAGTGTCACTGTCCCCCTCAGCGCTCTCAGTGTCACTGTCCCCTCAGCACTCTCACTGTCACTGTCCCCTCAGTGCTCTCAGTGTCACTGTCCCCTCTACACTCTCAGTGTCACTGTCCCCTCAGCACTCAGTGTCACTGTCCCCTCTACACTCTCACTGTCACTGTCCCCTCAGTGCTCTCAGTGTCACTGTCCCCTCAGCGCTGTCACTGTCACTGTCCCCTCAGTGCTGTCACTGTCACTGTCCCCTCAGTGCTCTCAGTGTCACTGTCCCTCAGTGCTGTCACTGTCACTGTCCCCTCAGTGCTGTCACTGTCACTGTCCCCTCATTGCTCTCAGTGTCACTGTCCCCTCATCACTCTCACTGTCACTGTCCCCTCAGCACTCTCAGTGTCTCCGTCCCCCGCAGGTGACGCGCTGGTGCTGTCGCAGTCCGGCCTGGGGACACGGCGGGTGGTGGCGCTGGCGGTGGCCGCAGCAGTGCCGGTGGTGCCGGGGGTGGTGGCCGGGCTGGCCCTGGGGACAGCCCCCGCTGCCCGCACCTGGCTGGCGGCTGTGGGAGGGGGATTCCTGCTGCAACCTGGCTCTGTGTCACATGGTGAGGGACATTGGGGACACTGGGGACATTGGGGACAGTGGGGACATTGGGGACAGTGGGGACACTGGGGGCACTGGGGACAGTGGGGACATTGGGGACAGTGGGGACATTGGGGACATTGGGGTGACTCCTGCAGGTACCCCTAGGTGCCCCGTAGGAACCCGTAGGTGTCCTGTAGGTACTCTCAGGTGTCCCCAGGTAACCCCCAGGTGACACTCAGGTGACTCTCAGGCGACACTCAGGTGTCCCACAGATGTCTCAGATGTCTGTCACGTATCTCAGGTGACTCTCAGGTGTCTCAGGTGCCCCAGGGACTCTCAGGTGACTCTCAGATGCCCCAGGTGACACTCAGGTGACACTCAGGTGACACTCAGGTGCCCCCAGGTAAGTCTCAGATGACTCTCAGGTATTTCAGGTGCCCCAGGGGACTCTCAGGTATCTCAGGTGACACTCAGGTGCCCCCAGGTAAGTCTCAGATGACTCTCAGGTGACTCTCAGGTATCTCAGGTGACTCTCAGGGACTCTCAGGTGCCCCCAGGTGACTCTCAGGTGACAGGTGTCTCAGGTGACTCTCAGGGGTCTCAGGTGACACTCAGGTGACTCTCAGGTGACTCTCAGGTGACACAGGTGACACAGGTGTCTCTCAGATGACTCTCAGGTGACACAGGTGACTCTCAGGTGTCTCAGGTGCCCCCAGGTGTCTCAGGTGACACTCAGGTGACACTCAGGTGACTCTCAGGTGACTCTCAGGTATCTCAGGTCTTAGGTGCCCCAGGGGACTCTCAGGTGACTCTCAGGTGCCCCAGGTGACACTCAGGTGCCCCAGGTGACTCTCAGGTGCCTCCAGGTGACTCTCAGGTATCGCAGGTAACTCTCAGGTGCCCCTCAGGTGACACTCAGGTGACTCTCAGGTGACACTCAGGTGCCCCCAGGTGACTCTCAGATGTCCCACAGGTGACTCTCAGGTATCTCAGGTGACACTCAGGTGCCCCCAGGTGACTCTCAGGTATCTCAGGTGACTCTCAGGTGCCCCAGGTGACTCTCAGGTGACTCTCAGGTGTCCCAGGTACCCCCAGGTGACTCTCAGGTGTCCCACAGGTGCCAGCCATGCTGTCGGTGCGCAGCCATCGCCCCTGGGTGCTGCTGGCGCTGCAGAGCCTGGGGCTGCTCGGGGGCTGGGGCTGCTGCTGCTGCTGGCCCTGGGCGAGCAGGGGGACGAGCACTGACCCCCCCCGGGTCACCTGGAATCGGGATCAGCACCTGGGACAGCACCTGGACACACCTGGATATACCTGGACACACGTGGGCACACTGGAACAACACCTGGGACAGCATCTGGACACACCTGGATATACCTGGACACACGTGGGCACACCTGGAACAGCACCTGGGACAGCATCTGGACACACCTGGATATACCTGGACACACGTGGGCACACCTGGAACAACACCTGGGACAGCATCTGGACATACCTGGATGCACCTGGGGACACCTGGATGCACCTGGACACACACCTGGACACACCTGGAAATAGCTGGGGACCCCTCCAGGTCCTGCTCAGATCCCCCCCCCCAACATCGGGATTGCCAGGAATCCACACCTGGGCACACCTGGGCACACCTGGGCACACCTGGGCACACCTGGGGAACCCCCCAGACCCCCCCCGGGGATGGGAATGGGAGCAATAAAGGTGGAGATGGAGCTGGAGTCTTGGATTTGGGGTTGGGGGGATACTGGGAGGGACTGGATGGACTGGGGGGGACTGGGAGGGTACTGGGAGGGACTGGGAGGGTACTGGGAGG
>NW_024879486.1:0-32511 GCF_009819885.2 Catharus ustulatus
GATTTCTGGTAACTCCCAGTTCTCCCAGTTCGCTCCCAGTTCTCCCAGTTCGTTTTCCCGTCCCCAGGGCCTGGTGATGGTGGTGACGGGCGGCTCGGGGTTCCTGGGCTCGCACCTGGTGCAGGTGCTGCTGGAGGCGGAGCCGGAGCTGCGGGAGCTGCGGATCCTGGACCTGAACCCCGACCCCGCGGCCGTGCCCGAGCGCCACCGTGAGCGCCCCGAAAACACAGAAATTCACCCCAAAAATGGGCCAAAAAAACCAGGATTTGCACCAAAAAAATGGCAGAAATTAGCAGGATTCACCCCAAAAAAATCCTGAAATTCTGGAAGGAAAAATGCTGAAATTACAGGAAAAATCCTCAAAAAAAGACGAAATTATGGAAAATTATCCCCAGAAAAATCCCTGAAATTTTCCCCCCAAAAAACCCAAAATTCACCCCAGAAAATTACCAGAAAGTCCCAGAATTCATCCCAAAAAAATCCTGGAATTCTGGAAGGACAAATGCCGAAATTATGGAAAAATTCCAAAAAAAAGGAAGAAAGTATGGAAAATTATCCCCAAAAAAGTCCCTGAAATTTTCCCCCAAAAACACAAAATTCACCCCAAAAAATGGCCCAAAAAACCCAGGATTCACCCCCAAAAAATCCTGAAATTCTGGAAAAATTCCTTTAAAAAAATGATGAAATTATGGAAATTTATCCCCAGAAAAATCCCTGAAATTCCCAGAAAATTTCTGAATTTTCCCCAAAAAACCCCAGAATTCACCCCAAAAAATTGCCAGAAATTAGCAGGATTCACCCTAAAAAAGTGGCCCAAAAGTCCCAGAATTTACCCCCAAAAACCCCTGAAATTACAGGAAAATTCCTCAAAAAAACAACAAAATTATGGACATTTTCTCCCAAGAATTCCCTGAAATTTTCCCCCAGAAATGAATTTTTTGGTTGATTTTGAGGTGATTTCACGTGATTTTTTTGGCTGATTTTTGGGTGATTTTGGCTGATTTTGAATGATTTTTTGGGGGGTGATTTTGGCTGATTTTGGGGTGATTTCAACCAATTTTTTTTGCTGACTTTGGGCTGATTTCAGGTGATTTTTTTGGGTGAATTCAGGTGATTTTGGGCTGATTTTGAATGAATATTTTAGGCTGATTTTGGCTGATTTTAGCTGAATTTTTGGACTGATTTTGGGGTGATTTTGGGAGGATTTGGGCTGATTTCAGGCGATATTTTTGGGGGCTGATTCTGAAGGATTTTTTTTTCTGATTTTGGGGTGAATTCAAGTTATTTGGGGGTGAATTTTTTTGATGATTTTGGGCTGATTTTAGGGTGAATTCAGGTGATTTTTTGGCTGATTTTGAAATTATTTCAGACTGTCTTTTTTCCTGATTTTTTGCTGATTTTGGACTGATTTCAGCTGATTTTGGGGTGATTTTAAATGGGTTTTTTTGCTGATTTTGAGGCTATTTTGAATGATTTATTTTTGCTGATTTTGGGCTGATTTTAGGTTGATTTCAGCCAATTTTTTTTTGCTGATTTTGGCTGATTTCAGAGGAATTTTTTTCCTGATTTTTGTCTGATTTTGGGCTGATTTTGGTGTCTCCCAGGCTCCCGTGTCCGCCTGTTCCGCGGTGACGTCGGTGACCTCGCGGCGCTCGGCGCCGTCCTGGGCGGGGCCGACGTCGTGTTCCACAGCGCCTCCCTGGTGGACGTGTGGGGGAACTGCAGCGCCGAGGCCATGGCCAGGGTCAACGTGCTGGGTAAACTGGGAGAACTGGGAGGGACTGGGAGGGACTGGGAGGGGATTGGGGGGGACTGGGAGGGACTGGGAGGGACTGGGATGGACTGGGAGGGACTGGGAGGGACTGGGATGGACTGGGAGGGGATTGGGAGGGACTGGGATGGACTGGGAGGGACTGGGAGGGACTGGGATGGACTGGGAGGGACTGGGAGGGACTGGGATGGACTGGGAGGGACTGGGAGGGACTGGGATGGACTGGGATGGACTGGGAGGGTCTGGGATGAACTGGGAGGGACTGGGAGGGACTGGGAGGGACTGGGAGGGACTGGGAGGGAACTGGGAGGGACTGGGATGGACTGGGAGGGACTGGGAGGGACTGGGATGGACTGGGAGGGTCTGGGATGAACTGGGAGGGACTGGGAGGGACTGGGATGGACTGGGATGGAACTGGGAGGGGATTGGGAGGGGATTGGGAGGGAACTGGGATGGACTGGGAGGGACTGGGAGGGGACTGGGAGGGACTGGGAGGGACTGGGAGGGAACTGGGATGGACTGGGAGGGACTGGGATGAACTGGGAGGGACTGGGAGGGACTGGGAGGGGATTGGGAGGAACTGGGAGGGACTGGGATGGACTGGGAGGGGATTGGGAGGGACTGGGATGGACTGGGATGGACTGGGAGGGACTGGGAGGGACTGGGAGGGACTGGGAGGGACTGGGAGGGACTGGGAGGGACTGGGGCTTTTTTGGGGGAATTTTGGTGTTTTGGAGGAATTTTTGGGGATTTTTTGTGGGGTATTTTTTGGGTTTTTTTTATATTTTGGGGGGATTTTTTTGGGATAATTTTGGGATTTTTGGGGGATTTTGTTTTGGTTACTTTTGAGGATATTATTTGGATTTTTTTGGATTTTTTGGGGGGATTTTTGGGGATTTTTTTGGTATATTTTTGGGACATTTTGGGGGTATTTTTGGGATAACTCTGAGATTTTTTGGGGGATATTTTTGGGACATTTTGGGGGTTTTTTGGGATTTTTTTTATTTTTTGGGTGGATTTTTTTGGGATTATTATGGGAATATTTTTGGGACGTTGAGGGGATGTTTTTTGGGGTATTTATAGGGATATTTTTTGGAATTTTTTGGGGATCTTTTTTGGATATTTTTGGGATATTTTTGGGGGATATTTTTGGGACACTTTGGGGACGTTTTTGGGGCTGTTTTTGGGAATATTTTGGATTTTTGGGGGGGGATTTTTTTGGGGGTAATTTTGGGATTTTTTTGGATTTTTTTTTTATTTTTGGGAGGATTTTTTGGGGATAATTCTGGGATATTTTTGGGATAATTCTGGGATATTTTTGGGATAATTTTGGGACGTTTTTGGGTCTCCCCCCAGGCACCAAGAACGTGATCCGGGGCTGCCGGGCCGGGGGGGTCCCGGTGCTGATTTACACCAGCAGCATGGAGGTGGTGGGGCCCAACACCCGCGGGGACCCCTTCGTCAGGTAACAAAAAACCCAAAAAAAACCCAAAAATGGCCAAAATAACCCAAAAATCAGCCCAGAAATGGATTCAGCATCCCCAAAAACCCCAAAAACCACCCAAAAAAACCCCAAAAAACCACCCCAGAACCCCCAAAATAACCCAGAAATAACCCCAAAAAAACCGAAAAATAACCCAAAAATAACCCAAAAAAACCCGAAAAAACAGCCCAGAAACCCCAAAATAACCCAAATAACCCAAAAATCAGCCCGGAAATGGACTCAGCACCCACAAAAACCCCAAAAAACTGCCCCAGAAATCCCAAAAATCACCCAAAAATCAGCCCAGAAACCCCAAAAATAACCCAGAAACAACCCCAAAAAATAACCAAAAATAACCCAAAATAGCCAAAAAATAGCCCAAAATATGACCATAAATAACCCCAAAATAACCCAAGAAAACCCAAAATGAATAACCCAAAAATAACCCAAAAACCCCAAAAATAACCTAAAAAAAATCCGAAAATAACCCCCAAAATAACCCAGAAATAACCCAAAATAACCCAAAAATAACCCAAAATAACCCAAAAATAACCCCAAAAATTACCAAAAATAACCCCAAAATAACCCAAGAAAACCCAAAATAAATAACCCAAAAATAACCCAAAAACACCCAGAAATAACCCAAAAATAACCCCAAAATAACCCAAAAATAACCCAAAAAACCCGCCCCAGAAACCCCCAAAAAACCCAAAAATCAACCCGGAATCCACAAAAAAAAACCCAAAAATAACCCCAAAATAACCCCAAAATAACCTAAAAATAATCAAAAAATAACCCCAAAAATAACCCAAAATCCCCCAAAATAACCCAAAAAAAGACCAAAAATAACCCCAAAATAACCCAAGAAAACCCAAAATAAATAACCCAAAAATAACCCAAAAAACCCAAAAATAACCCCAAAATAACCCCAAAAAACCCCAAAAATAATAAAAAAATAACCCAAAAATAACCCAAAATAGCCAAAAAATAACCCAAAAAATGACCATAAATAACCCCAAAATAACCCAAGAAAACCCAAAATAAATAACCCAAAAATAACCCAAAAACACCCGAAAATAACCCCAAAATAACCCCAAAAAATCCCAAAAATAACCCAGAAATAACCCAAAAATAACCCAAAAAACCCGCCCCAGAAACCCCCAAAATAACCCAAAAATCAGTCCGGAATCCACAAAAAATAACCCAAAAATAACCCCAAAAAACCAAAAAATAACCCAAAAATAACCCAAAATCCCCCAAAATAACCCAAAAAAAGACCAAAAATAACCCCAAAATAAATAACCCAAAAATAACCCAAAAAACCCAAAAATAACTGAAAATAACCCAAAAATAACCCGAAAAAATCCCCAAAAAAAACCCCAAAATAACCCAAAATAACCCCAAAATAACCCCCAAAATAACCCAAATAACCCAAAAATCAGCCCGGAAATGGATTCAGCACCCCCAAAAACCCCAAAAACCCGCCCCAGAAACCCCCAAAATAACCCAAAAATCAGCCCAGAATCCACAAAAAATAACCCCAAAAATAACCCCAAAAAACCAAAAAATAACCCAAAAATAACCCAAAAATAACCCAAAAAATGACCATAAATAACCCCAAAATAACCCAAGAAAACCCAAAATAAATAACCCAAAAATAACTCAAAAACACCCGAAAATAACCACAAAATAACCCCAAAAATAACCCCAAAATAACAAAAAAATAACCCAAAAATAATCCAAAAGTAACCCAAAAATAACCCAAAAATAACCCAAAAATAACCCAAAAAACCCGCCCCAGAAACCCCCAAAAAACCCAAAAATCAGTCCGGAATCCACAAAAAATAACCCAAAAATAACCCCAAAAAACCAAAATATAACCCAAAAATAACCCAAAATCCCCCAAAATAACCCAAAAAATGACCAAAAATAACCCAGAAATAACCCAAAAATAACCCCAAAATAACCCAAGAAAACCCAAAATGAATAACCCAGAAATAACCCAAAAAACCCAAAAATAACCCCAAAATAACCCCAAAAAATGCCAAAAATAACAAAAAATAACCCAAAAATAACCCAAAATAACCCAAAAATAACCCAAAAAATGACCATAAATAACCCCAAAATAACCCAAGAAAACCCAAAATGAATAACCCAAAAATAACCCAAAAAAACCCAAAAATAACTGAAAATAACCCAAAATAACCCCAAAAAATCCCAAAAATAACCCAGAAATAACCCAAAAATAACCCCAAAATCCCCCAAAATAACCCAAAAATAACCCAAAAAACCCGCCCCAGAAACCCCCAAAAAACCCAAAAATCAGCCCAGAATCCACAAAAAATAACCCAAAAATAACCCCAAAAACAACCCAAAAATAACCCCAAAGTAACCCCAAAATAACCCCAAAATAACCTAAAAATAACCTAAAAATAACCCAAAAATAACCCAAAAATAACCCAAAAAATGACCATAAATAATCCCAAAATAACCCAAGAAAACCCAAAATGAATAACCCAAAAATAACCCAAAAACACCCAAAAAACCTGAAAATAACGCAAAAATAACCCAAAAATAACCCAAAAAAACCCAAAAAACCCCAAAATAACCCAAAAATCAGCCCAGAAATGGATTCAGCACCCCCAAAAACCCCAAAAACCACCCCAGGAACCCCAAAAATGCCCAAAAATAACCCAAAAATCAGCGCAGAAATGGACTCAGCACCTTCAAAAACCCCCCTGGGAATCCCTCAAAAAAATTCCCAAAAACCCCCAAAATTTATCCCAAAAAACCCCAAATTTATCCCAAAAAAACTCCTAAAATAACCCAAAATTTATCCCCAAAATCCCAAAATTTATCCTAAAAATAACCCAAAATAACCCAAAATTTATCCCAAAACCCCCAAATTTTGCCAAAGTTCACGGGAATTTCGCGGGAATTTCTCCAAATTTCGTGACAATTTTTGAGGATTTCTCTCCCCTGGATTTTGGGGTGAATTCAGAAGATTTTGGATTCCCTAAATCCTTGTAAAAAACCCGAATTTCACCAAATTTCACCAAATTTTGTGGGATTTTCTCCAAATTTCGCGGGAATTTCGCAGGAATTTCGTGGGAATTTCTCCAAATTTTATGGGAATTTTTGGGACAATTTTTGGGAATTCTGGGATTTCTCCCCCCCTGGATTTCGGGGGGAATTCTGAGGATTTTGGATTCCCTAAATCCCCGTCAAAAATCCAAATTTCGCCAAATTTCGCGGGAATTTCGCGGGAATTTCGCGATAATTTCACCAAATTTCGCGCGATTTTTGCGGGATTTTCCCCAAAATCCGCTGGAATTTTTGGGATTTGTCCCCCCCCGGATTTTGGGGTGAATTCTGAGGATTTTGAATCTCCCAAATCCCCGTCAAAAACCTGAATTTTTGGGGCAGAATTTCCCGGAATTTCCCTGATTTTTGCCAAATTTCGCGAGAATTTCGCGGGAATTTCTCCAAAATTCATGGGAATTTTGTGGGAATTTTTGGGACAATTTTTGGGAATTCTGGGATTTCTCCCCCCCTGGATTTCGGGGTGAATTCTGAGGATTTTGGATTCCCTAAATCCCTGTCAAAAATCCAAATTTCACCAAATTTCACGTGAATTTCGCGTGAATTTCACCAAATTTCGTGGGATTTTTGCGGGATTTTCGCGGGAATTCCCCCAAAATCCGCTGGAATTTTGGGATTTGTCCCCCCCCGGATTTTGGGGTGAATTCTGTGGGTTTTGGGCGCAGGGGGGACGAGCAGACTCCGTACCCCACGCGGCACTCGGAGCCGTACCCGCTGAGCAAGGCCCAGGCCGAGCGCCTGGTGCTGGAGGCCAACGGCAGCACGGTGAGGTTTGGGGGAAATTCCGGGGAATTCGGGAAAGTTGGGGGTCTGGGGAGGATTGGGGATTTTTGGGGATTTTTTGGGGATTTTTTGGGATTTTTTTGGGATTTTTTGGGGATTTTTTTGGGATTTTTTTGGATTTTTTTGGGATTTTTTGGGGATTTTTGGGGTTTATTTTGTGGGATTTTTGGGGGTGTTTTGGGATTTTTTGGGGATTTTTTGGGGGCAAATTCCGGGGAATTCGGGAAAATTTGGGGTCTGGGGAGGATTGGGGAGTTTTTGGGATTTTTTGGGGGTTTTTTTTTATTTTTAAGGGGATTTTGGGGGGTTTTTGGGGTTTTTTTGGATTTTTTGGGGATTTTTTTTGGGATTTATTGGGATTTTTTGGGGGCAAATTCCGGGGAATTCGGGAAAATTGGGGGTCTGGGGAGGATTGGGGATTTTTGGGGATTTTTGGGGATTTTTTTGGGATTTTTTTGGATTTTTTTGGGAATTTTTGGGATTTTTTGGGGATTTTTTGGGGAATTTTTGGGGTTTATTTTGTGGAATTTTTGGGGGTGTTTTGGGATTTTTTGGGGGCAAATTCCGGGGAATTTGGGAAAATTTGGGGGGTCTGAGGAGGATTGGGGATTTTTGGGGATTTTTTGGGATTTTTTTTTTATTTTTTAAGGGGATTTTGGGGGGTTTTTTGGGGAATTTTTGGATTTTTTGGGGATTTTTGGGGAATTTTTTTGGGATTTTTTTGGGATTTTTTTGGGGATTTTTTTGGGATTTTTGAGGGGGTTTTTTGTGGTTTTGGGGATGAATTTTCAGGATTTTTGGGATTCATTTTGGGATGAATTTTGGGGTTCAATTCTGGGGATTTTGGGGGTGAATTCCTGAGATACTTGTGATTATTTTGGGGGTGAATTTTGGTGATTTTGGGGTGAATTTTGGGGTTAATTTCAGGGATTTTGATGATGTTTTTCGGGTTGAATTCTGTGAATTTTCGGGTTAATTTTGTGATGAATTTTGGGGTTAATTCCTGGGATTTTTGTGATGATTTTTGGGGTGAATTCCTGGGATTTTTGGGGTGAATTTTTGGGATTTTTTGGGGTGTATTCTGGGGATTTTGGGATTGAATTTTAGGCTGAATTCTGTGGATTTTTGTGATGAATTTTGGGGTGATTTCTGGGGATTTTGGGGATGAATTTTCAGGATTTTTGGGGTGAATTTCTGGGGTATTTGGGTTTCATTTTGGGGTGAATTCTGGGGATTTTGGGGGGTGAATTTTGGGGTGAATTCCTGGGATTTTTGTGATGATTTTTTGAGGTGAATTTCAGGAATTTTGGGGATGAATTTTGGGGTGAATTCTTGGGATTTTTGGGGTGAATTTTTGGGATTTTTGGAGTGAAATCTGGGATGAATTCTTGGGATTTTTGTGATGAATTTTGAGGTGAATTCTGGGGATTTTGGGGGTGAATTCCTGGGATATTTGGAGTGAATTTTGGGGTTAATTTTGGGGATTTTTGGGGGTTTTTGGGATTCATTTTGGGGTGAATTTTGTGGTGAGTTCTGGGGAGTTTGGGGATGAATTTTGGGGCGAATTCTGGAGATTTTTGGGGTGAATTTTCAGGATTTTTGTGACGATTTTTTGGGTGAATTTCCAGGATTTTCGGGGTGAATTTTGGGGTGAATTCTGTGGATTTTTGGGCTATATTTTAGGGTGATTTTTGTGCATTCCCAGATCTCAGGGGGGGGTCGTTTGGTCACCGTGTCCCTGCGCCCCACGGGGATTTTCGGGGAGCGCCACCCCCTGCTGGAGCTGTTCTACCGCCGGGGCCGCGGCCTGGGCGGGGTCGTGCCCCGAACGCTGCCCCAGAACGCCGAGCACGGCCGCGTGTACGCAGGTGAGGGGGGGACACACCTGGGGACACACCTGGGGACAGGTGAGAGACACCTGGGGACATTGGGGCCGCACCTGGGACAGGTTGGACACACCTGGGGACACCTGCAACACACCTGGGGACACCTGGGGACATTGGGGACACACCTGGGACACACCTGGGGACACCTGGGGACATTGGGGACACACCTGGGGACAGGTGAGAGACACCTGAGACACACCTGGGGACACCTGGGACACACCTGGGACAGGTGGGGACAATGGAGACACACCTGGGGACACCTGGGGACATTGGGGACACACCTGGGCGGGGTCGTGCCCCGAACGCTGCCCCAGAACGCCGAGCACGGCCGCGTGTACGCAGGTGAGGGGGGGGGACACACCTGGGACACACCTGGGGACAGATGGGGACACACCTGGGATAGGTGGGGACACACCTGGGACACCTGGGGACAGATGGGGACACACCTGGGATAGGTGGGGACACACCTGGGACACCTGGGGACAGATGGGGACAGGTAGGGACACACCTGGGGACAGGTGAGGACAGGTGGGGACACACCTGGGGACAACTGGGGACACACCTGGGGACAGGTGAGAGACACCTGGGACAGGTGGGGACACACCTGGGGGGACAGGGACACACCTGGGGACACCTGGGACACACCTGGGGGGACAGGTAGGGACACACCTGGGCGGGGTCGTGCCCCGAACGCTGCCCCAGAACGCCGAGCACGGCCGGGTGTACGCAGGTGAGGGGAGGGGACACACCTGGGGACAGGTGAGAGACACCTGGGATAGGTGGGGACACACCTGGGGACACCTGGGGTCACACCTGGGGACACCTGGGGACACACCTGGGACACACCTGGGCAGGGTCGTGCCCCGAACGCTGCCCCAGAACGCCGAGCACGGCCGCGTGTACGCAGGTGAGGGGGGGACACACCTGGGGACAGGTGAGAGACACCTGGGGACACCTGGGGACACACCTGGGGACAGGTAGGGACACACCTGGGGACACCTGGGGACACACCTGGGCGGGGTCGTGCCCCGAACGCTGCCCCAGAACGCCGAGCACGGCCGCGTGTACGCAGGTGAGGGGGGGGACACACCTGGGGACAGGTGAGAGACACCTGAGACACCTGGGGACACCTGGGGACAGCTCAGGACACACCTGGGGACACACCTGGGACAGGTAGAGACACCTGGGGACACACCTGGGGACACCTGGAGACATTGGGGACACACCTGGGACAGGTGGGGACACGTGGGGACAGGTGGGACACACCTGGGGGGATGGGGACACAGCTGGGGACAGGTGAGAGATACCTGGGGACACAGCTGGGATAGGTGGGGATGCACCTGGGACACACCTGGGGACACCTGGGACAGGTGGGGACAGACCTGGGGACATCTGGGGGGATGAGGACACACCTGGGACACACCTGGGGACACCTGGGGACACCTGGGGACATCTGGGACACACCTGGGACAGGTGGGGACAATGGAGACACACCTGGGGATACCTGGGGACAGGTGGGGACACACCTGGGGACACCTGGGGGGATGGAGACTCACCTGGGACACACCTGGGGCCCATAAACCCACCCCAAAACGCCCAAATTTCCTCTAAAAAAATCCCTAAAAAAATCTCTGAAAAATCCCCCCAAATATCTCTAAAAAAACCATTAAAAATCCCCCCAAAAATCGCTAAAATACCTTCAAAAATCCCTAAAAAAATCCCTCCAAAAATTGCCTCCAAAATTCCTAAAAAACATCTCTAAAAATCCCAAAAAAATCCCTAAAAAATCACCGAAAAAATCACTTTAAAATCCCTTAAAAATCCTAAAAAGAAATCCCTAAAAAATCCCCTAAAAATCGCTAAAAAATCCCTTAAAAAATCTTCAAAAGATCCCCAAAAAATCGCAAAAATTCCCCAAGAAAATCAGAAAAATTCACCAAAAAATCCCAAAAATCTGTAAAAACCACTAAAAAATAATTTTAAAAATTCCTAAAAAATCCCTAAAAATACCTAACAAAAATCTCTAAAAAAATCACTTTAAAATCCCTTAAAAATCCTTAAAAAATTACTAAAAAATCCCCAAAAATTCACCAAAAAATCCAAAAAAATCCCAAAAAAATCCTAAAAAAATCACAAAAAATCCCCAAAAAATCAAAAAAAAATCCCAAAAAATCCCAAAAATTCACCAAAAAATCCCCAAAATTCACCAAAAAATCCCAAAAAAAATCCAAAAAAAAATCCCCAAAAAATCCCAATTTTTCCCCTAGGCAACGTGGCCTGGATGCACGTCCTGGCCGCCCGTGCCGCCCGCTCCCGCCCCGACTCGGTGGGCGGCGAATTTTTCTTCTGCACCGACTGCTCCCCGTGCGTCCCCTACGAGGATTTCAACATTCTGCTCCTGGGGCCCAAAAACCCACCCATAATCCCCAAATTTCCCTGGAAAATCATTAAATATTCCATTGAAAAAATCTCTAAAAAAATCACTAAAAAAATTTCTAAAAAATCACTAAAATATTTTTAAAAAGCACGAAAAACCTCTAAAAAATCCCTAAAAAAATCCTTGAAAAATCCCAAAAAATACCTAAAAAATCCTCAAAAATACCTAAAAAATCCCCAAAAATATCTAAAAAATTCTCAAAAAAGCCTTTAAAAATCCTTCAAAAATTCCTCTTAAAATCCCTAAAAATTCTCTAAAAATCTCTGAAAAATGACTTTAAAATCCCTTTAAAATCTTGCAAAAAACCCTGAAAAATGACTTTTAAATCCTCAAAAAATTCCTAAAAAATCGCTTTAAAATCCCTTAAAAATCCCAAAAAAATTCCTAAAAAATCTCTAAAAAAATCCAAAAAAATCCCAAAAAAATCACAAAAAATCCCAAAAAAATCACAAAAAATCCAAAAAAAATCCCAAAAAAATCACAAAAGTCCAAAAAAAATCCGCAAAAAATCCCAAAAATTCACCGAAAAATCCCAAAAAACATCCAAAAAAAATCCCAAAAAATCCCAAATTTTTCCCCCAGGCAACGTGGCCTGGATGCACGTCCTGGCCGCCCGCGCCGCCCGCTCCCGCCCCGACTCGGTGGGCGGCGAATTTTTCTTCTGCACCGACTGCTCCCCGTGCGTCCCCTACGAGGATTTCAACATTCTGCTCCTGGGCCCGGCCGGGCTCCACTTCGGGGGCCCCCGGCTCCCCAAATCCCTGCTGGGGCTCCTGGCCCGGCTCAACGGGGCCCTCAGGGAGGTTTTGGGGTTTTTGGGGGCCAGGTTTGCGCCGCTGCTGAACCCCTACACCTGGGCCGTGGCCAGCACCCCCTTCACCGTCAGGAGCCACAAGGCCCGGAGCCGTTTGGGCTACCGGCCGCTCTTCTCCTGGGAGGAGGCGCGGGACAGGACGGTGGCGTGGGTCAGGCAGCTGGGGGGGGCCTGAGCGGGGGGAAAATAGGAAAAAACGGGGTTAAAATATCAAAAAATGGGAAAAAACGGGGTGGAAATGTAAAAAAATGGGAAAAAACGGGGAGGAAATGGGGAAAAAAGGTGAAAAAATGGGGAAAAAAAGGTGAAAAAATGGAAATAAAATGGTGTAAAAATGGGGGGGGAATGGGGAGAAAATGAGGAAAGAAGTGGGGAGAAAATGGAGGAAAAATGGGGAGAAAATATTTAAAAAAGCGAAAAAATGGGGAGGAAAAGTGAAAAAATGGGGAAAAAAGGTGAAAAAATGGAAATAAAATGAGGAAAAGCTGGGGGGAAATGGGGAAAAAATTAGGAAAGAAGTGGGGAGAAAATCGAGAAAAAACAGGGAGAAAATGCAAAAAAACCGTGGAAAAACAGGGAGGAAAAGTGAAAAAATGGGGGAAAAAACATGAAAAAATGGGAAACAAAACGTGAAAAAAATGGGGAAAAGTGGATGTAAAATGGGGAGAAAATTAGGAAAGGAATGAGAAAAAAATGGGGAGGAAATGGAAAAAAACCGTTGAAAAAATGGGGAGGAAAAGTTAAAAAATGGGGGAAAAAGGTGAAAAAATGGAAATAAAATGGGGAAAAGATTAGGAAAGAAATGAGAAAAAAAGGGGAGAAAATGCAAAAATATGTGAAAAAACGGGGAGGAAATACAAAAAAATGGGAAAAAATGGGGAGGAAATGGGGAAAAATGGGGGAAAAAAGGTGAAAAAAATGGGGGAAAATGGAATTAAAATGGGGAAAAAATTAGGAAAGGAATGGAGAGAAAATGGAGAAAAAGTGGAGAAAAAATGGAGAAAAAAAGGGAGAAAATATGAAAAAAATGGAGATAAAAAAAGTGAAAAAATGGCAAAAAATGAAAAAAAATGGGGAAAACATGGAGAAAAAATGGGGAGACAATGGAGAAAAATGGGGAGGAAATGGAGAAAAAACTGAGAAAAAATGGGGGTAAAATGGGGAGAAAATTGAGAAAAAAATGAGGAAAAAATGGGGAGAAAATGGGAAAAAAGAAGGTGGAAAAATGGGAGAAAAAAGGAGAGAAAATGGGGAAAAAATGAGGAAATAAATGTGACTAAATGGGAGTAAAATGGAGAAAAAATGGGGAGAAAATGGGAAAAAAAAACATGAAAAAAAATGGAAATAAAATAGAA
Organism: Catharus ustulatus; assembly: GCF_009819885.2. Taxonomy (NCBI): domain Eukaryota; kingdom Metazoa; phylum Chordata; class Aves; order Passeriformes; family Turdidae; genus Catharus; species Catharus ustulatus. The sequence goes on from NW_024879486.1 coordinate 13,632, forward strand.
AAAAATTGGAGGGAAATTGACGAAAAAATGGGGTTGAAAGAGGGGTGAAAAAGATGAAAATTGGGGAAAATCTGGGGAAGAAATTCCAGGATTTTCCCCCAAAATCCAATCCTGGAATCCAGGCCGGGATTTTCTCCTAATCCCGATCCCAGTCCTGATCCAGGCCGGGTTTTAACTCTGATCCTAAAGAAATTTCAAAATTTTCCCCCCAAAATCCCATCCCAGAATCCAGGCCGGGATTTTCTCTTAATTTAGATCCCAGCTCTGATCCAGGCCGGGTTTTAACTCTGATCCTGAAGAAATTCCAGAATTTTCCCCCAAAATTCCATCTCAGAATCCAGGCCAGGTTTTCCCGCTCCCGTTCCCGATCCCAGTCTTGATCCAGGCCGGGATTTTTTCCTAATCCAAATCCCAGCTCTGATCCAGGCCGGGTTTTTCCCCAATCCCGAAGAAATTCCAGAATTTTCCACCCAAAGTCCCATCTCAGAATCCAGGCCGGGATTTCCTCTTAATTTAGATCCCGGTCCCGATCCAGGCCGGGTTTTTCCTCAATTCCAAAGAAATTCCAGAATTTTTCCCCCAAAAAATCCTATCTCGAAATCCAGGCCAGGATTTTCTCTTGATTCAGATCCCAGTCCTGATCCAGGCCGGGTTTTGGCTCCAATCCCAAAGAAATTCCAGAATTTTCCCCCAAAAAAATCCATCCAGGAATCCAGGCCGGGTTTTCCTGCTCCCATTCCTGATCCCAGTCCTGATCCAGGCCGGGTTTTAACTCTGATCCTAAAGAAATTCCAGAATTTTCCCCCAAAAAATCCCATCCCAAAATCCAGTCCGGATTTTCCCACTCCCATTCCCGATCCAGGCCGGGTTTTCCTCCCCTCCCCCTTTTTTTTGGGGCTGAATCCCCCAAAATAAATTTTTAAAAAATTCAATAAAAATTTTAAAAATTCAATAAAAATTTTAAAAAATAAAGATAAAAATTTTAAAAAAATAAAAACCAAAATCTGGAAATTTTTTTTTGTCGCCTTTTTGTGAATTTTCGGGGAAATTTTTTTTTTTTTGTGGTTTTTGGGACTTTAAAATCCCGGCCGGGGCAGGGTGGGGGAGGGGCCGCACCTGGCGGGGGGTGGGGGAGGGGCGGATCCCAAATCCGGGGGGGGGCGCAGCTGCCGCCCCTCCCCCACCCCCGGGTTATTTTTGGGTCCCTTTTTCCCCCTCCGGGGCCTTTTTTGGGTAAAACCCGGGGCGCGAGCTCCGCCCCTCCCCCACCCTCCCATCAACGCCCCTCCCCCACCCCCCCCTCCTGCCCCTCCCCCCCCTTTCCCGGGATTTTGGGATTTTTTTTTTTTTTTTTTGGGGGGGGGGAGGGGAAAATAATTCCCAAAATCGGCTCCAAATCCCCCCCAAAATTCGCCCCTCCCCCACCCAAAAATCGACCCCAAGTTCAGCCCCTCCCCCACCCCAAATCTGCCCCTCCCCCACCCCAAAATCACAAAAAAATCACAAAAAATTCACCTCAAAATCCACCCCAAAAAACCCCAAAAAATCCCAAATTCACCCAAAATTTGGCCCCTCCCCCTCCCCAAATAAATCCCAAATTCACCCCAAAATCTGCCCCTCCCCCACCCCAAAATCGTCCCCGAATCACCCCCAAATCGGCCCCTCCCCCACCCCAAAATAAATCCCGGAGCCGCCCCTCCCCCACCCCGCGCTGAGGACGCGACCTTTGACCCCCAAGAGGGGGAGGGGCGGAATTTGGGGACATTTGGGGACAATAAAGGAAATTTTTTGGGACATTTTTGGGGCCATTTTGGGATTTTTTTGGCAAAATTTTGTGTCAATTTTTGGGAGTTTTAATCCAAATTTTGGGGCAATTTTTGACAATTTAAAAATGAAATTTATTCCAATTTTTTTGGCAATTTTGGGTCATTTTAAATTTAATTTAATTTTAATTTTTAGGGAATTTTGGGCCCTTTTTGGCTCCGTTTTTGGGGCCCTTTTTGGGATTTTTTAGGCAGAATTTTGGGTCCGTTTTAAAATGAATTTTAATCCAATTTTCGGGCAATTTTGAGCCGTTTCTTAGGGAATTTATATCTGATTTTTCGGAAATTTGGGGCCATTTTTGGGGCCATTTTGGGGGATTTTCATCCAATTTCTTTGGCAATTTTGGTTCCATTTTTTGGCCCCATTTTTTGGTCCATTTTTGGGTCCATTTCAGGCAATTTTGGGTCAATTTTTATTGAATTTTAATCCAATTTTTGGGCAATTTTGGCTCCATTTCTGGCTCCATTTCAGAGAATTTTGGGTCATTTTTTATTGATATTTTTACCCATTTTTTTGGGCAATTTTGGGTCATTTAAAATTGAATTTAAATCCAATTTTCAGACAATTTTGGGGCCCACGTCCCCCTCATTTTTAAATTTTATTTATTTATTTCTAATTTATTTTTATTTTGACCTCTCCCCCCCCCCAATTTTTTAATTTTTATTTTTATTTTTTAATTATTTTATTTTGACCTCCCCTCCCCCCCATTTTTTATTTTTTTTTATTTTATTTTATTTTTAGTTTTGATTTTGTTTTTATTTCTATTTTTATTTTTATTTTTATTTTTTATTTTTATTTATTTGTTTTTATTTTTATTTTTATTTATTTCTTTTGACCTCCCCTCCCCCCTCAATTTCTAAATTTTTATTTTATTTTTATTTTATTTTTAATTGATTTTTATTTTTAATTTATTTTATTTTGGCCGCCCGTCCCCCCATTTTTATTTTTTCTCTTATTTTAATTATTATTTTAATTTCTAGTTCTGTTTTTATTATTTTTATCTTTACCTTTATCTTTATCTTTACTTTATTTTATTCTGACCTTCCCTCCCCCCCCAGTTTATATTTTTAATTTTTTATTTTTATTAATTTATTTTGGCCGCCTTTCTCCCCCATTTTTAATTTTTATTTAATTTTTATTTAATTTTTTTATTTCATTCTTATTTTTTAATTTCATTTTTATTTTTTTATTTCATTTTTATTTTTTATTTTGGCCGCACTCCCCCCCATTTTTCATTTTTATTTTATTTTTACTTCTACTTAATTTTCATATATTTTTAATTTTTATTTAATTTTATATTTTATTTTTATTAATTCCTTTTGACCTCCCCTCCCCCAAATTTTTAATTTTTCATTTCTATTTTATTATTTATTTATTTTTATTAATTCCTTTTGACCTCCCCTCCCCTAATTTTTCAATTTTTGATTTTATTTTGATTTTTTATTATTATTAATTTTATTTAATTTTATTTTTATTTTATTTATTTTTTTCTCCCTCCCCTCCCCCCCCCAGCCCCTCCCGTCCATCACCCCCAAAATAACCCCGGGGTGGGGGAGGGGCGCTGCCAAACGACACCGGGGGGGGAGGGGCGGGGGGGGAGGGGCGGGGGGGGCTCCCCCCATTTAACCCCCGCGGGCGCCGCCCCCTCCCCAAAAACCCCAAAAACTCCGCGGGGGCCGCACGGGGGGGGAGGGGACTCCAGGTTTGCACTTGGGATTTTTATTTTATTTTATTCTGCGATTTTTAATTGATTTTTAATTGATTTTTTATTTATTTAATTTTATTTTATTTATTTTATTTTATTTTATTTTATTTTTATTTATTTTTATTTTATTTTATTTATTTTTATTTTATTTTATTTATTTTTTTTATTTTATTTCTATTTTATTTTATTTTATTTTATTTTTATTTTATTTTTATTTGTATTTTATTTTATTTTATTTTATTTTATTTTATTTTTATTTTATTTATTTTTTTTAATTTTATTCTAATTTTTTATTTTTATTTTATTTTATTTTATTATTTTATTTTATTTTTATTTAATTTTTATCGTGTTTCATTTTTATTTTATCCCTGGATTTTATTCTTTAATTTATTTTAATTTTTATTTGATTTTAGTCTTGAATTTTATGGTAATTTTATTTGAATTTTAGTCTTTTTTTCCTTTATTTTATTTTCATTTTATTGCAATTTTATTGTAATTTTACTTTAAATTTTATTGTAATTTTATTCTTTATTTTATTTGTCTTTTTATTCTTCATTTTTTCTTTATTTTATTCCTTCTATTCTCTATTTTATTCTTCATTTTATTCTCTATTTTATTTTAATTTTATTTTTATTTTTTCTTTATTTTATTCTTTATTCTTTATTTCATTCTTTATTTTATTCTTTATTTTATTTTAATTTTATTCTTTATTCAAGTCTTAATTCCAATCTTATTTTAAAGTTTATTCTAAATTCTATTTTAAATCCTATTTTAAATTCCCTATTTCTATTTCTATTTCTATTTATTTTTATTTTTATTTTTATTTTTATTTTTATTTAATTTTTATTTTTATTTTATTTCATTTTAATATTATTTTTATTTTAATTTTTATTCTTGTTTGTATTTAATTTTATTTTTATTTATTTTTATTTTTATTTAATTTTATTTCATTTTAATTTTATTTTCATATTAATTTAATTTTTAATTCTATTTCTATTTTATAGAATTTCATTTCAATTTCATTTCTATTTCATTTCAATTTCTCTTAAATTTCTCTTAAATTTCTCTTAAATTTCCCTTAAATTCCATTTAAATTTCATTTCAAACCCCACCCACTTTTATTTAAATTTATTTAAATTTACTTAAATTTACTTAAATTTATTTAATTTTATTTCAATTTATTTCAATTTATTTCAATTTATTTCTATTTATTTCAATTTATTTCTATTTATTTCGATTTATTTCGATTTATTTCTATTTATTTCGATTTATTTCGATTTATCTCAATTTATTTTGATCTTTTCAATTTATTTGAATTTATTTGAATTTATTTCGATTTATTTCGATTTATTTCCATTTTTTTAAATTTATTTTAATTTATTCCAATTCCCCCCATAACTAATATATTTTTTTTAATTTTTTTAAATTTTATTTTATTTTGTCAGCCCGGGGACGGGAGGGGCGGCGATGGAGAACGCGCACGCCCGCACGGCCGAGGAATGTTTGGCGTTTTTTGGGGTGAGCGAGGGCGTGGGGCTCAGCCCCGAGCAGGTGCGCAGGAGCCTCGAGAAATACGGGCCCAATGGTGAGGAGCAAAATTTGGGGGAAAAAATGGGAATTTGGGAAAAAAATTGGGATTTTTTGGGATTTTTTTGGGATTTTTTTGGGGAAAAATGGGGATTTTTTAGGATTTTTTTGGGGAAAAAAATTGGATTTTTTGGGATTTTTTTGGGTAAAAAACGGGATGTTTGGGGGGATTTTTTGGGTAAAAAACTGGATTTTTTTGGGATTTTTTTGGGATTTTTTGGGATTTTTTTGGGATTTTTTTGGGTAAAAATGGGATTTTTTGGGATTTTTTTGTGATTTTTTGGGATTTTTTTTTATTTTTTTGAAATTTTTTTGGGTTTTTTTGAGAGGTTTAAAGGGGATTTTTTGGGATTTTTTTTTTATTATTTTTTAGAAATTTTTTGGGATTTTTTGGGGATTTTTTGGGATTTTTTTTGGATTTTTTGGGGATTTTTGGGGGATTTTGGCGTTTTTTGGGGTGAGCGAGGGCGTGGGGCTGAGCCCCGAGCAGGTACGCAGGAGCCTCGAGAAATACGGGCCCAATGGTGAGGAGCAAAATTTGGGGGAAAAAATGGGAATTTGGGAAAAAAATTGGGATTTTTTGGGATTTTTTTGGGATTTTTTTGGGGAAAAATGGGGATTTTTTAGGATTTTTTTGGGGAAAAAAATTGGATTTTTTGGGATTTTTTTGCGTAAAAACCGGGATGTTTGGGGGATTTTTTGGGTAAAAAATGGGATTTTTTTGGGATTTTTTTGTGATTTTTTGGGATTTTTTTGGGATTTTTTTGGGTAAAAAATGGGATTTTTTGGGATTTTTTTGTGATTTTTTGGGATTTTTTGGGGGTTTTTTTTGAGGTTTTCTTGGGGTTTTTTGGGAGGTTTAAAGGGGATTTTTTGGGATTTTTTTGTGATTTTTTAGAAATTTTTTGGGATTTTTTTGGGGATTTTTTGGGATTTTTTTTTTTATTTTTTAGAGATTTTTTGGGATTTTTGGGGGATTTTTTGGGATTTTTTGGGGATTTTTTTGGGGATTTTGGGGTTTTTTGGGGTGAGCGAGGGCGTGGGGCTGAGCCCCGAGCAGGTGCGCAGGAGCCTCGAGAAATACGGGCCCAATGGTAAGGGGGAAAAAAACCAAAATTTTGGGGAAAAAATGGGAATTTGGGAAAAAAAATTGGGATTTTTTGGGATTTTTTTGGGATTTTTTTGGGGAAAAAATGGGATTTTTTGGGATTTTTTAGGATTTTTTGGGGGAAAAAAATTGGATTTTTTGGGATTTTTTTGGGTAAAAAACGGGATGTTTGGGGGGATTTTTTGGGTAAAAAACTGGATTTTTTTGGGATTTTTTTGTGATTTTTTGGGATTTTTTTGGGATTTTTTTGGGTAAAAAATGGGATTTTTTGGGATTTTTTTGTGATTTTTTGGGATTTTTTTTTATTTTTTTGAGATTTTTTTGGGTTTTTTTGAGAGGTTTAAAGGGGATTTTTTGGGATTTTTTTTATTATTATTTTTTAGAAATTTTTGGGGATTTTTTGGGATTTTTTTTTGATTTTTTGGGGATTTTTTGGGGATTTTGGCGTTTTTTGGGGTGAGCGAGGGCGTCGGGCTCAGCCCCGAGCAGGTGCGCAGGAGCCTCGAGAAATACGGGCCCAATGGTAAGGGGGGAAAAAATCAAAATTTTGGGGGAAAAAATGGGAATTTGGGAAAAAAATTGGGATTTTTTGGGATTTTTTTGGGTAAAAAAAGGGATTTTTTGGGGATTTTTTGGGGGAAAAAATGGGATTTTTCAGGATTTTTTGGTATTTTTTCGGTATTTTTTTGGGAATTATTTGGATTTTTTGGGCATTTTTGGGGGATTTTTTTGGAGAAAGAAATGGGATTTTTTGGGATTTTTTTGGGTAAAAAACGGGATGTTTGGGGAGATTTTTTGGGTAAAAAATTGGATTTTTTTGGGATTTTTTTGTGATTTTTTTTATTTTTTTGGGATTTTTTGGGGGATTTTTTGGATTTTTTGGGGAATTTTTTGGGAATTTTTTGGGGATTTTTTGGGGGGTTTTTTTTGGAATTTTTGAGGGTTTTTTGGGGATTTTTTAAAAATTTTTTGGGATTTCTCTGGGGGATTTTGAGATTTTTAGGGGATTTTTTGGGATTTTTTTAGAGATTTTTTAGGGATTTTTTGGGATTGCTTTGGGATTTATTGGGCATTTTTGGGGATTTTTTTTTTATTTTTTGGGGATTATTTTAGGGATTTTTTTTTATTTTTGGGGGGAAAATTAAGTAATTTTTTTAGGATTTTTGGGAATTTGGGGGGGGAATTTTTTTTATTTTTTGAGGATTTTTAGGAATTTTGGGGGGATTTTTTTTGGATTTTTTGGGAATTTTTGGGGGAATTTTGGGGAGGAGTTTTAAGGGAATTTCGAGGGATTTTGGGGGTGATTTTTGCAGGGATTTTTTGGGGGGGATTTTTTGGGGTGAATTTTGGGTGTTTTGGGTCTCTCTCACCTTTTCCCTTTTCCCCCCCAGAGCTGCCGGCGGAGGAAGGTGAGAAACGGCCCCAAAACCTCCCAAAATTGACCCAAAAACTTCCCAAAAATTCCCAAAATTGACCCAAAATTGGCCCAAAAATGTCCCAAAAACGTCTCTAAAAATGTCCTAAAATTGTTACAAAATGTCCCAAAAATTCCCCAAAATTGTTCCAAAAAACGTCCTAAAAATGCCCAAAAAAGTCCCAAAATGTCCGAAAATTTCCCAAAAATTACCCCAAATTTCTCTGAATTGTCCCCAAAATTTCCCAAAAATCAAAAAAATCCCCAAAAATAAAAAAGTCAAAAAAATGCGCCAAAATGTCCCCAAAAATCCAAAATTTTGCCCTAAAATTGCCTAAAAAATCCAAAAAATTCCCCAAATTTTTCCAAACCGCTCTTGAAAATTAAAAAAAAAAACCCCAAAAAATAAAAAAAATTCCAAAAATTCCCCAAAATTTCCAAATTGTCCCAAAAATCCCCAAATTGTCCCTAAAAATGTCCAAAAAGTCACCTTAAAAAGCCAAAAAACGCCTTAAAAATAAAAAATAATTCCCAAAAAGTTTCCCAAAAATTCCCCAAAAATTCCCAAAATTCCCCAAAATTCCCAAAATTTCCCCAAATTTTCCCCAAAAAGTCCCAAAAATCCCTGAAAACTTCCTAAAAATCCCAAAAAATTTCCCAAAAATTCCAAAAAAACTCCCCGAAAAATCCCAAAATTCCCAAAATTTCCCCAGATTTCCCCAAAATCTCCAAAATTTTCCCCAAAATTCCCAAAAATCCCCAAATTATCCCTAAAAATGCCCCAAAATGTCGCCAAAAAATCAAAATAATCGCCTTAAAAACCCAAAAAAAATCCCAAAAAATCCCAAAAAATTCCCCAAAAAATCCCAAAAAATTCCCAAAATTTTCCCGAATTTTCCCCAAATCCCCGAATTTCGCCCCAAATTCCAGGGAAATCCATCTGGGAGTTGGTGGTGGAGCAGTTCGAGGATCTCCTGGTGCGGATCCTGCTGCTGGCGGCCTGCATCTCCTTCGTGAGTGTCCCCAAAATGTCCCCAAAGGTCATCCAGGGGTCATCCAGGGGTCATCCAGGGGTCATCAAGGAGGGATTTTGGGGAAAATTTGGGGAAATTTTGGGATTTTTGGGGATTTTGGGGGTTGGGAGACGGCAAAAAATGTCCCCAAAGGTCACCAAATGTCCCAAAAAGTCCCCAAAGGTCACCAAGAGGTCATTGAGGGGTCAACTAGAGGTCACTCAGGGTCACCTGGGAGGGAAATTTGGGGATTTTTTGGAAAATTTTGGGATTTTGGGGAAAACTTGGGGGAAGTTTGGGGATTTTGGGGGAAATTTGGGGGATTTTAGGGGAATTTTGGGGGAAATTTTGGGGATTTTGGGGAAAGTTTCAGGAATTTTTGGGAATTTTACGGGAAAATTTGGGGGATTTTGGGGAAATTTTGGGGATTTTGGGGGGATTTTTGGGAATTTTACGGGAAAATTTGAGGGATTTTGGGGAAATTTTGGGGATTTTGGGGGGAATTTGGAGAATTTTGGGGGGAATTTGGGGAATTTTGGGGGATTTTGGGGGAAATTCGGGATTTTTTTTGGATTTTGGGGAATTTTTGGGGAAATTTTGGGGATTTTAGGGAAAATTTTGGGATTTTAGGGGAAAATTGGGTGAAATTTTGGGATTTGGGGAAAATTTTGGGGATTTTGGGGGTTGGGAGACGGCAAAAAGTGTCCCCAGGTGTCCCCAAATGTCCCCAAAGGTCACCAAAGGTCATTGAGGGGTCACCTGGGGTCACCTGGGGGGGATTTTGGGTGGAAATCATCAAATTTGGGGATTTTTTGGGGGATTTTTTGGGGGATTTTTTGGGGCTTGGGGACAGAGGTGGCACCGAGGCCGCGTCCCCAAGTGTCCCCAACTGTCCCCAACTGTCCCCAACTGTCCCCAAGGTGCTGGCCTGGCTCTAGGACTCGATTTTGGGTGGAAATTTCTGGATTTTGGTTGAAAATCATCAAATTTTGGGGGATTTTTGGGGGGATTTTTGGGGTTTGGGGGACAGAGGTGACACCGAGGCCGTGTCCCCAAGTGTCCCCAACTGTCCCCAACTGTCCCCAACTGTCCCCAACTGTCCCCAAGGTGCTGGCCTGGTTCGAGGAGGGCGAGGAGACCATCACAGCCTTCGTGGAGCCGTTCGTCATCCTCCTCATCCTCATCGCCAACGCCGTGGTGGGCGTGTGGCAGGTGGGGACAGCCTGGGGACAGCCTGGGGACAACTTGGGGACAATCTGGGGACATCTTGGGGTGGCTTGGGGAGGTTCAGGGGGAGTTTGGGGATTTTTGGGGAATTTTTTGGGGATTTTTTTTTGATTTTTTGGGGATTTTTTTGGGGATTTTTTTGGAGGTTTTTGGGGATTTTTTGGTGTCGCTTGAGGTCGCCAAATTGTCCCCAAATTGTCCCCAATGTCCCCAAATTCCCCAATGTCCCCTGGCTGTCCGTGCTGTCCCCAGTGTCCCCAATGTCCCCAAATGTCCCCCATGTCTCTGATGTCCCCAATTTCCCCAATGTCCCCAATGTCCCCAGTGTCCCCAATGTCCCCGATGTCCTCAATGTCCCTGTGACCCCCTGATGTCCCCAATGTCCCCGATGTCCCCAGTGTCCCCAATGTCCCCAATGTCCCCAATGTCCCCAGGAGCGGAACGCGGAGAACGCCATCGAGGCGCTCAAGGAGTACGAGCCCGAGATGGGGAAGGTCCCCGATGTCCCCAATGTCCCCGATGTCCCCAATGTCCCTGTGACCCCCTGATGTCCCCAATGTCCCCAATGTCCCCAGTGTCCCCAATGTCCCTGTGACCCCCTGATGTCCCCAATGTCCCCAATGTCCCCAATGTCCCCAATGTCCCCGATGTCCCCAATGTCCCTGTGACCCCCCAATGTCCCCAGTGTCCCCAATGTCCCCAGTGTCCCCAATGTCCCCAATGTCCCCGATGTCCCCAATGTCCCTGTGACCCCCCAATGTCCCCAGTGTCCCCGATGTCCCCGATGTCCCCAATGTCCCCAATGTCCCCGATGTCCCCAGGAGCGGAACGCCGAGAACGCCATCGAGGCGCTCAAGGAGTACGAGCCCGAGATGGGGAAAGTCCCCAAATGTCCCCAATGTCCCCAATGTCCCCAGTGTCCCCCATGTCCCCAATGTCCCTGTGACCCCCCAATGTCCCCAATGTCCCCGTGTCCCCAGGAGCGGAACGCCGAGAACGCCATCGAGGCGCTCAAGGAGTACGAGCCCGAGATGGGGAAGGTCCCCAGTGTCCCCAATGTCCCCAGTGTCCCCAATGTCCCCAATGTCCCTGTGACCCCCCAATGTCCCCGATGTCCCCGTGTCCCCAGGAGCGGAACGCGGAGAACGCCATCGAGGCGCTCAAGGAGTACGAGCCCGAGATGGGGAAGGTTTATCGCAGCGACCGCAAGGCCGTGCAGAGGATCAAGGCGCGGGACCTGGTGCCGGGGGACATCGCCGAGGTGGCAGGTGGGGACACTGGGGACAGTGGGGACATTGGGGACGCTGAGGGGATTGGGGACATTTTGGGGATTTGGGGCCATTGGGGACGCTGGGGACATTGAGGGACAGTGGGGACACTGGGGACATCAGGCAAATCCAGGGGTCACAGGGACATTGAGGGGATTGGGGACATCCAGGGGATTGGGGACATTGGGGACATTGCGGGGATTGGGGACACTGGGGATACTGGGGACATCCTGGGGATTGGGGACATTTTAGGGATTTGGGGACATGGGGACACTGGGGACATTGAGGGACAGTGGGGACACTGGGGACATCAGGGAAATCCAGGGGTCACAGGGACATTGAGGAGATTGGGGACATTGAGGGGACATTGGGGACACTGGGGACCTGGTGCCGGGGGACAACGCTGAGGTGGCAGGTGGGGACATTGGGGACATTGGGGACATTGGGGACATCCAGGGAAATTGAGGGGATTGAGGACATCCAGGGGGTTGGGGACATGGGGACACTGGGGACATTGGGGACATTGGGGACGTCCAGGGGTCACAGGGACATTGAGGGGACATTGGAGACACTGGGGACATTGAGGGGATTGGGGACATTGGGGACATCAGGGACATCCAGGGGTCACAGGGACATTGAGGGGATTGGGGACATCACAGGGGATTGGGGACATTGAGGACATTGGGGACATTGGGGACAGCGGTGACATCCAGGAGATTGGGGACATTGGGGACCTGGTACCGGGGGACATCACCAAGGTGGCAGGTGGGGACACTGGGGACATCCAGGGCATTGGGGACATTGGGGGGATTGGGGACATTGGGGGGATTGGGGACATTGAGGGGACATTGGGTACATCCAGGGAGATTGAGGGTGTTGGGGACATCGAGGACATCCAGGGGCATTGGGGACATTGAGGGGATTGGGGACATTGAGGGACAGTGGGGACACTGGGGACATCAGGGAAATCCAGGGGTCACAGGGACATCCAGGGGATTGGGGACATTGAGGGGATTTGGGACATTGGGGACATTCAGGGGTCACAGGGACATTGGGGACCTCGTACCGGGGGACATCGCCGAGGTGGCAGGTGGGGACATTGGGGACAGTGGGGACATCCAGGGGACATCCAGGGATAATAGGGACATTGGGGACATTGAGGGACAGTGGGGACATCCAGGGGACATTGAGGGGGTTGGGGACAGTCAGGGGACACTGAGGGAATTGGGGACATTGGGGACGTGGGGGACATTGGGGGCAGTGGGGACACTGGGGGGATTGGGGACACTGAGGGGACATTGGGGACATCCAGGGGATTGGGGACATTGGGGACATTGGGGACATCTAGGGATAACAGGGACATTGGGGACATTGAGGACATTGGGGACAATTTGGGGACATTGGGGACATCCAGGGATAACAGGGACACTGGGGGGATTGGGGACATGGGGACATTGGGGACATCCAGGGGATTGGGGACATCCAGGGGTCGCAGGGATATCCAGGAGTCACGGGGACACCGGAAGGATTGGGGACACTGGGGACATCCAGGGGACATCAGGGACATTGGGGACACTGAGGGGAGGGGACCTGGAGCCTTCAACTCCCAGTGACCCCTCCCAGTCCCTCCCAGTCCCTCCCAGTGACCCCCAGTTTGTTCCCAGTTGGTGACAAGGTCCCGGCCGACATCCGGATCATCTCCATCAAATCCACCACGCTGAGGGTGGACCAGTCCATCCTTACTGGTACGAACTGGGAGGGACTGGGAGGGACTGGGATAAACTGGGAGGGACTGGGAGGGAACTGGGAGGGACTGGGAGGGACTGGGAGGGAACTGGGAGGGACTGGGAGGGACTGGGAGGGAGTTAAGGGGTTAAAAAATGATGAAATTCGGATTTGAAGTCACTGGTTTGTACTGGTTTGTACTGGTTTGTGCTGATTCATACTGGTTTGTACCGGTTTATAATGGTTCAGACTGGTTCAGACTGGTCCGTACTGGTTCAGACTGGTTCAGACTGGTCCGTACTGGTTTATATTGGTTTGTACTGGTCTCTACTGGTCTCTACTGGTCTGTACTGGTTTGTATGGGTTTATACTGGTTTGTACTGGTCCATACTGGTCTGTACTGGTTCAAACTGGGATCTTTATGGGGTTGGGACCGGGATTGGGGCTGTACTGGGAGGGGTCACGTTGTCCCAAACTGGTTTATACTGGTTTGTACTGGTCTGTACTGGTCTGTGCTGGTTTATATTGGTTTGTACTGGTTTGTACTGGTTTGTACTGGTCTGTACTGGTCCGTACTGGTCCAAACTGGTCGGTACTGGTGCAGGTGAGTCGGTGTCGGTGATCAAGCACACGGACCCGGTGCCCGACCCCCGCGCCGTCAACCAGGACAAGAAGAACATGCTGTTCTCGGTGAGTGACGTCATCGGTGACGTCATCAATGTCACCTGTGTGACGTCATCGGTGTGACGTCATCATTGTCACCTGAGTGACGTCATCGGTGTCACACCTGTGTGACGTCATCAGGCTCAATCCTCTCATTTTTCAATCAAATCCCCCAAATCCGCACCTAAAAAAATTCAAATTTCCACCTCAAACCTCCCAATTTTAAATTAAAAAAAACCCAAAAACGGGTCTAAAAAAAAATTCAAATTTTGACGTCAAACCACTCAATTTTAAATAAAAAATCCCCCAAAATTTGGTGTGAAAAACTCAAATTTCCACCTCAAACCCCCCATTTCCTCACCAAAAAACGCCCAAAATTTTATCTAAAACCCCCTCAAATTTCTACCTCAAACCACCCAATTTTAAATTTAAGAAAACCTCAAAATTAGGTCTAAAAAATTCAAATTTCCATCTCAAACCACCTAATTTTAAACAAAAAGACCCCAAAACCGGGTCTAGAAAATTCAAATTTTTGACACCAAAAAAACCCCAAAATTTGCTGTAAAAACCTCAAATTTCCACCTCAAACCCCCCATTTTTAAATCTAAAAAAACCAAAATTTGATCTAGATAATTCAAATTTCCACCTCAAACCCCTCAATTTTAAATTTAAAAAACCCAAAAATGGGTCTAAAAAAAATTCAAATTTTGACGTCAAACTCCCCATTTTTAAATTTTAAAAAAAAACAAAAATGGGTCTAGAAAATTCAAATTTTTGACACCAAAAAAACCCCAAAATTTTCTGTAAAAAACCTCAAATTTCCACCTCAACCCCCCCAAAAAAATCAAATTAAATTTAAATTTCCCCCCTTTTCCCAGGGCACCAACATCGGCGCCGGCAAAGCCGTCGGCATCGTGGTGGCCACGGGCGTCAACACCGAGATCGGCAAGATCCGCGACGAGATGGCGGCCACGGAGCAGGACAAGACGCCGCTGCAGCAGAAGCTGGACGAGTTCGGCGAGCAGCTCTCCAAGGTCATCTCGCTCATCTGCGTGGCCGTCTGGGCCATCAACATCGGCCACTTCAACGACCCCGTGCACGGCGGCTCCTGGATCCGCGGCGCCATCTACTACTTCAAGATCGCCGTGGCGCTGGCCGTGGCCGCCATCCCCGAAGGTCGGTGATGGTCATTCGTGGTCATTTGTTGGGTGTTGGAGACCATCCATGGTCATTTTTGGGGTGTTGGAGACCATCCATGGTCATCTATGGGGTTTTGGAGGTCATCCATTGTCATTTTTGGGGTCTTGGAGGTCATTCATGATCATTTGTTGGGCGTTGGAGACCATCCATGGTCACTTTTGGGGCATTGGAGAACGTTTGTGGTCATTTTTGGTCAGTTTTGGGGTCTTGGAGAACGTCTGTGGCCATCCATGGACAACTTGTGGTCATTTTTGGGGTGTTAGAGGTCATCCATGGTCAGTTTTGGTCATTTTTGGGGTCTTGGAGAACGTTCATGGTCATCTATGGACCACTCATGGTCATCCATGGTCATCTATGGACCAGTCATGGTCATCCATGGTCATCTGTGGACCCCTTGTGGTCATTTCTGGGGTCTTGGAGGTCACCCATGGCCACCCATGGTCACTCTTGGGGTCCTGGCGCCCACCCGTGGTCACTCGCGGGGCTTTAGAGACCCCTTGTGGTCACTTTTGGGGTTGTGGTCACTCTTGGGGTGGTGGCTGTCTGGGCCATCAACATCGGCCACTTCAACGACCCCGTGCACGGCGGCTCCTGGATCCGCGGCGCCATCTACTACTTCAAGATCGCCGTGGCGCTGGCCGTGGCCGCCATCCCCGAAGGTCGGTGATGGTCATTCGTGGTCATTTTTTGGGTTTGGAGAACTTTTGTGGTTATTTTTGGTCATTTATGGAGCCTTGGAGGTCATCCATGGTCACCCATGGTCACTCTTGGGGTCTTGGAGGTCCCTCATGGTCATCTATGGTCACTTTTGGGGTCTTGGAGAACGTTTGTGGTCATCTATGGGGTCTTGAAGGTCATCCATGGTCATTTTTCGTCATTTTTGGGGTGGTGGAGGTGATCCATGGTCATTCATGGATGATTCATGGTCATCTATGGGGTCTTGGAGGTCATTCACGGTCACTTTTGGGGTGTTGGAGGTCATTCATGGTCATTTGTGGTCACTCTTGGGGTCTTGGAGAATGTTCATGGTCATTTTTGGTCATTTTTGGGGTCTTGGAGGTCATTCATGGTCACTTTTGGGGTTTAAGAGACGCCTCATGGTCATTTTTTGGGGTGTTGGAGGTCATCTGTGGTCATTTTTGGTCATTTTTGAAGTCTTGGAGGTCATCCATGGTCATTTATGGATCACTTGTGGTCATTTTTGGTCATTTTTGGGGTCTTGGAGAATGTTCGTGGTCATCCAAGGTCAACTTGTGGTCATCCATGGTCATTTTTGGAGCGTTGGAGAACATTTGTGGTCACGTATGGACCACTTGTGGTCATTTGTGGTCACTTTTGGGGTCTTGGAGAATGTTCATGGTCATCTATGGACCACTCATGGTCATCTGTGGACCCCTTGTGGTCACTTTTGGGGTTGTGGTCACTCTTGGGGTGGTGGTCACTCTTGGGGTTGTGGTCACTTTTGGGGTGGTGGCCGTCTGGGCCATCAACATCGGCCACTTCAACGACCCCGTGCACGGCGGCTCCTGGATCCGCGGCGCCATCTACTACTTCAAGATCGCCGTGGCGCTGGCTGTGGCCGCCATCCCCGAAGGTCGGTGAGGGCGTTTGTGGTCATTTGTTGGGTTTTGGAGACCATTCGTGGTCATTTTTGGTCATTTTTGGGGTCTTGGAGGTCATCCATGGTCATTTGTTGGGTGTTGGAGATCATCCATGGTCACTTTTGGGGTCTTGGAGAACATCTGTGGTCATTTTTGGAGACTTGGAGGTCATCCATGGTCATCCATGGTCATCTATGGGGTCTTGGAGAATGTTCGTGGTCATCTATGGATCACTCGTGGTCATCTATGGGGTCTTGGAGGTCATCCATGGTCATCCATGGGGTGTTGGAGGTCATCCATGGTCATTTATGGATCACTTGTGGTCATCCATGGTCATTTATGGTCACTCTTGGGGTCTTGGAGAACGTTCATGGTCATCTATGGACCGCTCATGGTCATCCATGGGGTCTTGGAGATCATCCATGGTCATCTAGGAACCATTCATGGTCATCCATGGTCATCTATGGACCACTCATGGTCATCTGTGGACCCCTTGTGGTCATTTCTGGGGCCTTGGAGATCACCCATGGCTACCCATGGTCACTCTTGGGGTCCTGGCGCCCACCCATGGTCACTCGCGGGGCTTTAGAGACCCCTTGTGGTCACTTTTGGGGTTGTGGTCACTCTTGGGGTGGTGGTCACTTTTGGGGCTGTGGTCACTCTTGGGGTGGTGGCCGTCTGGGCCATCAACATCGGCCACTTCAACGACCCCGTGCACGGCGGCTCCTGGATCCGCGGCGCCATCTACTACTTCAAGATCGCCGTGGCGCTGGCCGTGGCCGCCATCCCCGAAGGTCGGCGGGGGCGGTTTTGGTCATTTTTGGGGTCTTAGAGGTCATCCATGGTCATCTATGGACTACTCATGGTCATCCATGGTCATTTATGGAGGACCTGTGATCATCTATGGGGTCTTGGAGGTCATCCATGGTCAACCATGGTCATCCATGGTCACTCTTGGTGTTTAAGAGACACCTCGTGGTCATTTTTGAGGTCTTGGAGAACGTCCGTGGTCATCCATGGTCATTTTTGGGGTCTTGGAGAACGTTTGTGTTCATCCATGGACCACCCGTGGTCATCTATGGGGTCTTGCAGGTCATCCATGGTCATTCCTGGGGTTTAAGAGACACCTCATGGTCATTTTTGGGGTGTTGGAGGTCATCTATGGTCATT
The DNA here is from genome assembly GCF_009819885.2 of Catharus ustulatus. NCBI lineage: Eukaryota > Metazoa > Chordata > Aves > Passeriformes > Turdidae > Catharus > Catharus ustulatus. Next base: position 31,137 of record NW_024879486.1, read on the forward strand.
TTTGGGGTCTTGGAGGTCATCCATGGTCATTTATGGATCACTTGTGGTCATTTTTGGTCATTTTTGGGGTCTTGGAGAATGTTCGTGGTCATCCATGGACAACTTGTGGTCATTTTTGGGGTGTTGGAGGTCATCCATGGTCAGTTTTGGTCATTTTTGGGGTCTTGGAGAACGTTCATGGTCATCCATGGATCACTTGTGGTCATCCGTGGTCATTTTTGGGGTCTTGGAGAACGTTTGTGGTCATCTATGGGGTCCTGGAGGTCATTCATGGTCATTTATGGATCACTTGTGGTCATCCATGGTCATTTATGGGGTCTTGGAGGTTGTTCATGGTCACTTTTGGGGTTGAAGAGACACCTCATGGTCATTTTTGGGGTGTTGGAGGTCATCTGTGGTCATTTTTGGTCATTTTTGGGGTCTTGGAGGTCACCCATGGCCACCCATGGTCACTCTTGGGGTCCTGGGGTCTTGTGGTCATCCATGGACAACTCATGGTCATCTATGGGGTCTTGGAGGTCATTCATGGTCTTGTGTCCTGGCTGACCCCTGGGTGACTTTGATGACCTCACTGACCCTTTGATGACTTGGTTGACCATTTGATGACCTCGCTGACCGCTGGCTGACCCCTGACTGACCCTGAGTGACCCTTTGATGACCTTGTTGACCCTTCAATGACTCTGCTGACCCTTTGATGACCCCTGGGTGACTTTGATGACCCCGCTGACCCTTTGATGACCTCACTGACCCTTTGATGACTTAGTTGACCCTTTGATGACCTCACTGACCCTGTGATGACCCCGCTGACCCCTCAATGACCCCTGGGTGACTTTTATGACCTTGATGACCTTTTGATGACCTCGCTGACCCTTTGATGACCTCACTGACCCTTTTATGACCCTGTTGACCCTTTGATGACCTCACTGACCCCTGGCTGACCCCTGACTGACCCTGAGTGACCCTGAGTGACCCTTTGATGACCTCACTGACCCCTCACTGACCCCTGGGTGACTTTTATGACCTTGCTGACCTTTCGATGACCTGGTCAACCCTATGATGACTTTGTTGACCCTTTGATGACCTCGCTGACCCCTGGCTGACCCCGACTGACCCTTTGCTGACCCTCAGGGCTGCCGGCCGTCATCACCACGTGCCTGGCGCTGGGCACTCGCCGCATGGCCAAGAAGAACGCGATCGTCCGGAGCCTGCCGTCCGTGGAGACGCTGGGCTGCACCTCGGTCATCTGCTCGGACAAGACCGGCACGCTGACCACCAACCAGATGTCCGTCTGCAAGGTGGGAACCCAAAAAAACCCAAAAAACCCAAAAATACCCCCAAAAAAACCCTAAAAAACAAAAAAAACCCCACCCAAAAT
>NW_024879487.1:0-32241 GCF_009819885.2 Catharus ustulatus
AACAATTGTGCAAATTTTATTAGGGAATGCTTTTTTATCTTCTTTGTTAACTGTGGCAGCAAATAACTGCATCCACATTTGTGCTTGAGTACATTTAAGAGCTAGAGAAATGTTCACACTAGATATGCTTAGTGCTTTAATTATTCCTATTCTGGTAATATTTTGGTTAATTCTAATAATTGTTACTTAATGCTAACAAAAAAATATTGCAAAGGCTGCTATAACATAACCAAATTACTTTCCATCACAACCAATTTGTTCATTAACACTTTTGAATCTATTGTATTTAAAACTCTCAATTTCATTCTTAATATCTCAGTGAAGTTTCTCTTTTTCTTAAAACTAGAAGGCCTACAGCTTTGAAGCCAAGCAGTCTAATCAGTACAATCCATAAAAAGAGTTTTGAGAAATGGGGCACATTCTGGCCAAATGGCAGAAGCACTTACTTGCATTCCTATTTCTGGCTCAATTTTTGTTCTTTTTCTTTTGAAATAATCGGAGTTTACATTGTTACAATCTTCTTTAACACTGGTGGAGTTGTTTGGCTTTGATTTGTCAAACTCAATTCAGTGATGTTAAAATCAAGATTAAACCTTTTGCTGCACACCCTTTAATTTTAAGTTTAAATTTAGGACACATGGTCAAGCATTTGTCACAGCATCTAGGACCAACTTGGATGAGTTCCATAGATGGATGGTGAGCTTCATGGAACTCATTTTTACAAATGCAAATTTACATACCTTAAACATTTTTTCCTTCTCACATACTTGCATTTGTGACCCTTAACATTTTGCTAAAAGCCCTACAAGAGTAGGGATTGTATAGTAATTACCACAAGGGTCACAACTGTTCACATTATGTCTTTGGTAACTTAAGTTCATTACTTGTTGTTTTTGGTGAATTTCAGCTTCAGGTCTTCGTCGTCTGGTGCAATCTTCTAAACTTCTTCAGAAGCTTTCTTCACTTAGGGGTGATGGATTCAAGCTTTCTGTTCTTTGATCTTGACTGCTGTGAAGGTGGCGAGGACTGGAATAGTCCTCACTGTGGTTCCAAAGTTTTCTCTGCAATAAACTTAACATATACTTAATTCCTAGGTTGTATATCATGTACTGGCTTAATTATCTACTTTGGGCTCTAGTCAGATATTTTCTAATTTCTTTAAGTTGTTTATTTAGGGCCACCATGTAAAATGTGACCTTCTATTGGAAGATATAGTGACTGGGACTCTAAAGCATGGTATTATTTCTTGTAACAGTGTTTTGGTCGCTTTTCACACCTTAGCTGTCCGGGTAGGGAAGGCTTCTGACCATCTTGAAAAGGTATTTGTTAATACTAGTAGGTAGCATTACCCCCCTTTCCTGGGCAATTTCGTAAAATCAATTTGTCATTGCTGCTCAGATTCACAATCTTTTTTAATTTGTCCAACTTTAGGCTTTGGAAAGTTTTTAGGATTAGTTTGGAGGCAAAACCACACTGACGAGATACTTGTGCTACTGTGCCTTATAATTTTCTAGCTAGAATTCTATCTTTTAAATAATTGCATAGGGCATCTATATCTTAATGAGTTTTCTCTTGTTTTTTTTTTTTTTTTTGAACTAATGACCACAACAAGTAGAAAGGTACTACAATTTTCCTTTTTTGTTACAGCTCACCTCTCTTGGTTATAAATTGCTTCCTCTTCTTTAATAAGTTTATCTTTTTGTTATATACTGACTTACCTTCAACAGAGATCTTTCTACCTGGAATTAGTGTTGCTTCGACCATTTCATTGGGTACCTCACCTTTGGCTGTGTCTTTTGCCTCTCTGTCCGCCAGCATATTTCTTTGTTCTAATTCTGAGCTCACTTTTTGGTGTCTTCCCTTGTGAGTTCAGCAGGTTTTTTTTTCTCGAAAAGTTTTGTGTATATAGACCATTCTAAATGCATACCTTGAGTCTATATAAATGTTGATTTCTTTTCTTTTGCCAGCTCTAAGGCCCAGGTTAGGCAATTATTTCAGCTTTTTGCGCAGAGGTGTTTGTTGGCAATGGTCTGCATGTGGTAACCACATACCCAGCATGTCCTTTTTTCCTGATGATCGATGAACCAGGTCTCAGCGTCTTCAAGAGGGGTGTTCTTCAGATCCGGGCACTGGAGTAGGAGGCTTCAATGGTCTCCAGGCAGTCGTGGATCACTGGCTCTCCCTCACTCCAGCTGAGGAAAGAAGCTGTGTTCACAATGTTAGTTACCACAGTTTTAATATCATTTTGTTCTACCAGTATGGCTTGGTACTTTAGAAATCTTTGTGGGGAAAGCCAATGTCCCCCTTTTGCTTCCAGGACTGCAGACACTGTGTGGGATACTAGCACAGTCGTCTTCTGGCCTAGGGTGAACTTGCATGCTTCTTGGATGTTCACTGCTACTGCTGCAACAGCTCTGAGGCACCCTGGCCACCCCTTGGCTGCTGTATCTAGCTGTTTGGAGAAGTTGGCAACTGCCCTCTGGTACGGCCCTAGATCTTGTGCTAGTACTCTCAGAGCAATCCCTTGTTTTTTGTGAGAAAAACAGAAAAAATTGGTTACTCACATCTGAAAATCTCAGGGCTGGAGCTGACATAAGAGCCTTCTTTAGTTGGTCAAAGGCTTGTGTTGCTTCTGTTGTCCACTGAAGATCCCTGCTCCCTTCCATGATTAAGGCACACAGGGTTTTAATGAACAATCCACAGTTATAAATCCACAGTCTGCACCACCTCATCATGCCTAGAAAGGTTCTCAGTTCTCTTACTGTCTGGGGTTTTGGGGTTTGGCATATTGCTTCCTTGCAGGCTTGCCTCAAGGTCCTTTGTCCAGCACTCACTTCATAGCCCAGGTAAATAACTGTTTGTTTCACCATCTGGACTTTCTTTTGGGATACCCGATACCCCTGCAGGCCCAAAAGTTTAGGAGGCTTACCGTCCAATCCACACAAGCCTCCTGGGTCTGGGTGGCTATTAAGAGGTCATCCACGTACTGAAGCAGTTGTCCTTCTCTTGGTGGGAGTTCCTAAGACTCCAAATCCTTTGCCAGCTGTTCTCCAAATATGGTAGGGGAGTTCTTGAACTCCTGGGGTAGTACACACCATGTGAGCTGAGTTTGACATCTAGTTTTGGGATTCTCCCATTCAAATGCAAAAATTTTCTGGCTGGCTTCATGGAGAGGGAGGCAAAAGAAAGCATCCTTCAAATCTAAAACAGTAAACTAGGTTAATTAAGGTGTCAGATAAGTTAACAAAATGTCAATTATTTTATTAACATCTCTTAAATCTTGTACTAACCTGTTTGAATTTCATTTCTGTCTTCCCTTTTCAAGGGATATTGTTTAACTCTTACCAATTGTTTTCCTTCTTTAAGCTAGATTTGTGCTAGTAGAGCATTCTTTGCTCTCCCTGGTATATTAGAGGTTCACACTCTAAGGAACACCTGATTCATATTTTTTAATAATTTTTCTTTATTTTCAGCTTCAATTTCTTTGGTTATTAACTTTAGGCTTAACAATTTTACATATTGTTGATCTTTTACCTCCAAACTAATTTCTCCATCTTTAAACATTATTTTTTGCTTCCAGCTGCTCCAGCAGATCCCTGCTCAAAAGTGCAGCTGGAGCTTTATGCATATACAAAAATCAATGAATTCTCTACTGTTTCTCCAATTTATACTTTAGTGGTTTGTAAAAATATGCTTTTTCAAACTGGCTAGTAGCCCCCTTTATTATAACATAACTATTTATTATAGGTATCTTTATTTTAACATCAAATATGTTGCTTTTGTGTTTACTATAAATTCCATTTTTAGGTATTCTTGACTTATATATTTATTAAATTTACAATTTTCAACAAACTGCACAACAAAACACAACTCACGGGTTAAAGTCACAGCTCTTTCTTGGACAGGGAAGTTCCTTTAGCTTGGGATCATTCTCTGAATTTTTTATTCTTTGACATATAATTATACCAGCAAAGAGAAAAGGAAAGAAATTAAAACAACCAACAAAAGAGGGGTTAATATGAAAAACCAGTGAACCAACTCACTTAAAATAACTCTTTTAAAGCTTATGTCACTAACCAAGACAAATGTTTTTTTTTTTTCAACACAAATTGGCAATCGTTTTTGTTTCAAAATGTTCACTACACACACTGCACAACTAAAGAGAAACTCTTTTTATTCACCTCTAAGCGAACTCATATCTCAACCAAACACTTTCAAACACTTTACTTACAACACTTACATGAAATAACAAAGCAACATTTTTTTTTTCCTTTAAATTGCCCATTACAGGTTGCTAGTAAACCAAACCTTTCTCGTTATACCTTGGGTTAAGTATTCATAAAGCTACGCCAAAAATCTGTCAAATTTTGGCCAAGACACAGTTTTTCTGTGGTGTGGGGGGGCCAGCAGCTTTGGACTCATGTCGCTGTCTCACCCCTCTGCACTTAGAAACTAACCCTTTACACCAGCAATTTTAAAACTTCACAAATAACTAGCTATATTTTTCACATTTAAAACAAACAGCCAAAATTAAAACTTTTCAAGGTTGAGCAGAAACAAAGGCATTGTCTATGCAAAAAACTCGGATCACCCAACCAATGTCTGTTGCCGGGATTACACTGGACTATGCTGGGCATAATTTTTAGATTGTTTCACACTGCTCACTTCTTTTAAACACGAAACAAACAGCTCAATCACACACAACTGCTGTTCTCACTCAGTAATACGCTGTCCACAATTTTGCTGCTTACACACACACACAGAGTCAAATTACACACACACAGCTTAGCTCATGCAATTCACATAATGCAAGTGCTCCAAATTCCTCCACTTTTTAGGTATCTACTACTCAGGTGTAAATTTCAAAATTCTTTCACAACTTACACATACAAAACTTTTGCCAACACACTCTCAAAACCACACAAAATAAAACACACACAGCGCACCACTAACTCACAGTTCAAGCACACAAAGCTCACAAAAACAAGTTGTACACTCAAACACACACACACATTTGGCATGCGCAAACTGCGATTACTGTATTCTGCAAACCAAAAATACAGTCATCACACCCCAATGCCCGCAGCCGGTGCCTCAAGCTGGAAATCACCACCGCACTGCTTTAAACTACAAATAAAACTTCCACCGACCCACTGCTGCATGAGCTCTACCGATGACAGCTGCCACTGGCCTGCCAATGCACCCCCACTACGGGGCACAAGTTCCAGCCTCACCTGGAACACAAGCCAGCTCAAGCTCCATCAATACCGCATGAGCTCTACCGATGACAGCTACCACTGGCCTGCCAATGCACCCCCACTACGGGGCACAAGTTCCAGCCTCACCTGGAACACATGCCAGCTTGAGCTCGGTTGACCCACTGCCGCACGAGCTCTACCTTTGACAGCTGCCACTGGCCTGCCAATGCACCCCTACTACGGGGCACAAGTTCCAACCTCACCTGGAACACAGACCAGCTCAAGCTCCGCGGAAACTTACAAACAAATCCACTTTAGGCCTTTCCACTGTGCGCACGATGTCTTGCAGTATCTTATGAATTTGGTTCTCTTAAAGGTACCTATCTTTAATTTTTTAAACATACCTTTTTGTCCGTGTCTCCGGCAGTTCTAGTTCTGCTCCCTGGGGTGCTAGCGAGGAAAAGGAGCCCTCTCCTAGGAAGATCCCAGGTGGGCGCCCTAGAGGGGTCCTGAACCCCGCTGGCCCCTCGGCCAGAGAGAAGTGTCCCACCAGAGTCGCCAAATGATTTACCAAAATATGAGTATTGGTCTAGTACCGATACTCAACTGTGACGGACAAAAGACTCTCTAACAATTTAAAGTTAGAAAGGGTATGTTTATTCAGCGCTGGGCAGCAGTGTGGGGTAGCCCCCTAATACGCACTGCGAAATTACAGGTGGTCACAGAGTCTATTTATTAACAAAAGGTTTAAATAAATACATATTCATAATACCAGCCCCTCCCATCCCCTGCTTTCTATGGTAATTAGCTTGAATGGCTATTAAGCATGCGTGGTTGGCTTCTTGAATTAAGTCTGGGGTTGTTTTTGTGGGGAGGGGTCCTAAAAGGAGGAAGTAAGGCGAGTCTTCCTCGCCCTGAACTTTCGACCCTTTTCTATTAATGACAATACAAATGATTTCTGGGGATATTCCAATTTTTCAAAGAATGGGTTTCTGGTTGCGATTGTTCGTGCTTCTTCAGGCCTGCTTACCAGTTTCGTCTTTTCCCATTGTAAGCACACCTGAGCAAACATGAGATGACAGACGATCAATCAATTATTTAAGTTTAACTAAAATCTTAATTTTTCTAAGATTAGTGTTTCACCTGCTGTTGTTTCAACTTATGTAACACGTGTAGGTAATCAAAGAATGATCAGTGATAAAGCAAGAGATTCTAAGCCATGGTATGAAATTCATGGGAGTTGAGGACAATGGAAGAAGTCGTTTTTATTTGTGGTGTTGTCAGTCCATGGAGGATAGGTTGTTCCCCAGCCCTTGAGTGTTAAGGTCATAGGAGGATGGTTTGCAAAGCTACAGGGGCACATCTGCTTCACCACGGTGATCACCACGGCCTGTAGAGGAATCTGGGCTCCGGTGGCTGGGGCAACTCCTGCCCCTCCTTGTCTACTGCCCCTGGTGTCTCCACGTTGTTTCCCTCACATTGCTGTTCTCACCTTCACCTCTTCTGTGGCTAGGAAATATGAAATACGGCCCCGAGTCCCAGTGCCCCGGCCCCATGCCTTTATATCCATGAGCACATGCCAGCAGGGGTCACTGCTGCTCTCTCCAGCCCTGGGAACAAAACCTTAATCCCAGTGATGGAAGGGGAGCCCCAGCCTTGTTCCCTGGTGGGGCCTGGCTCCTCTCACTGGGTGGGCAGAAGCAGCCCCTGCCCTTCCCAGCGCCTCTCCTTCCCCTCAGAGTCCCACAGAGGCCGAGCTGGTAGCTGCTGCCCTGACAGGAGCTGTGCAGGAGGAGACCCCCGGGCCTCTGGCTGACCCGCAGGATGAAAAGTGACTGGAGACTCCTGTGTGCAGCAAGGAGGCTTCATGCCTGGGGACACAGAGACCACCCAGTGTCCCTTACATCACCAGGGACAGCAGTCCTGCCTTCCTCTGTAAGGATCCAAGCAGGTCTGGGCAGCTCCAGATTTCATAAGGATCTATGCCAGTAACTATCCAATTTTCTTCCACTTCCCCTTAATTGCGGAAGTTTTCTGTTTTCTTTTAAATAAAGTATGTTATTTTCCTTGTGTTGTGACATTATTTCTACTTGTAAATACTTTGAATTGAAAATATTTCTTGCTATGGAATCTCAATATTTAATTTTAATCTTAAGATTCTACAACATCCTCAGAAGACAAGTACAGGTGCAGGCAATGATCCCTTCTTTGTGATTGTCAGAACCCTGATGGAATGGCTGAAGCTGCATCTGGTTAAATTTAGGTTCGATATTGGAAAAATGTTCTTCACTTGGAGCATAGCTGGGCAGTGGAACCGACTCCCCAGGATCGAGGTTACAGCATCAAGCCTGACAGAGTTTCAAGAGCATTTGCACACCACTCTCAGGTTTGTGATGTGATTCTCATGGCGGTCCTTTTCAAGTCCAGGAGCTGGACTTAATGATCCTTGTTCACCTTGTTCACTGGTTCACTTCCAACTCAGAATATTCTGTGATTTTATGATTCCTCTAATTTTTTCTTCCACTATGCTCTGCATTCTTTGTCTGCAAGGGACAAGGTGGAAAGGAAATGCAGATACTCAAAATGCCAGAGGACTGCATCACTGCTCTATAGTGTCTGATCTGCTCAGTCTCTGTAGACTCCTCTTTCCTTCTGTTTCTGAAGACACATAGTGGAAGAACAATGAAGAAAAATTAGCAAAGTGTATTCAACCAGATGAAAGGTCCCAAGAAAAGGATATAAATTTCTGGTGCATAGGATAAAACTTCCCCCTGCCTACAAAACCCTTCTCATCACTGTTATTTAGAGTATGCACTGAGTAATGAAGGCACTCCGAAAGTACAGTGTAAACACAAACATGAAAAGGCTTTTTCTCTAGATAAAATCGTTGTGTTGCCAATACTAGACAGTACAGAAACAGGCTGTATAAATATTCAAATGGTTCAAAGGGCTAAGGATGAAATATAATCCTCCACTTGGGTTTTTGGGTTGGTTTCTTTTTGTGTGATGTATCCCTGCAAATTATGTTTTAATATAGATTTTTTAGGATCGACAAAAACATGAAGCTGAAATACATGATAAGCTAAGTATTTGAGCGTACTCATTGAGGTAAGTAAAGCCAAATGCTTCTTGGTTCTGCTGTGGTTATAGAGGGAAAAGGCAACACGGAAAATCTCACTGTGTATTTTGGTTTTAGAGATGCTCAAAGAGAGCTTTCCACTCCCCTGATTGAAAGGTTCTTTGAAATCAGCTAGAATGATTGGCTAACAGAAAGAAAGACAGCCAAATGCAGGCCTTTTTCATGTTCATGGGGATGAAAAACTTAATTTTGTTTTACAATACAGTAACCCATCCAGTTGATCAAGGGAATCTAGTTGGTGTACTCTTGTTGGATTTCAGTAAAGCTTTTGATATTGTCTCTCACAGTATCCTTACGGACAGAAAGTCCAGCTTGATCTTTAATTGGATAAACACATCATGGGATGGGTGAGAAACTGGTCACAGGTCAGGCACAAAGGGTGATAGTGAAAGGGGTGACATCAGACTGGTGACCTGCCATCAGTGGGATTTGCCAGGCCTTGATCTTAGGCCTCGTGCTCTTCAACATCTTCATTAACATTGGATTCAGAATGCGTGGGTATATGGAGCAATTTGCTGTCAATACTAAACTGGGAGAAGCTCTTGACTTCCTTGAAGACAGGGATCCCAGCAGAGAGACCTCAACATATTAGACAGATGTGCAATCAACAGCTGCATGAAGTTCCACAAGGGAAAGACACTAGATTCTGCACCTGGGATGGGGCAACCCTGGATGTATGGTCAGACTGGGGAATCAGAGGCTGGAAAGCAGAGACAGAGAAAGGGACCTGAAATCCTGGTCAGTGGCAAGTTGAACATGAGCCAGCAGTGCCCTGGCAGCCAGGAGGGCCAAGCATGTCCTGGGGGGCATTAGAGACAGCATCACAGCTGGGCAGGAGAGGGGACTCTCCCACTCTTCTCTGAACTGCGTAGGCCTCACCCTGAGAATTGTATACAGTTTTGGGTACCACAATATAAGAAAGAGATAAAGCTATTAGGAGCAAAAGGAGGACAATGAGGATGGTGGAGGGTCCAGAAGCAAAGCCATCTGAGGATCAGCTGAGATAATTTGGTTTGTTCAGCCTAAAGAAGAGGACGCTCATCATGGTATACAACTTCCTCATCAGGGGAAGCAGAGGGGCAGGCACAGAGCACTTCTCTCTGGTGGCCAGTGCCAGGTCCCAGGGGAATGGCCTGAAGTTGTGTCAGGGGATATTTAGGTTAGAAATTAGGAAAAGGTTCTTCACGTAGAGAGTGGTTGGGCACTGGAACAAGTTCACAGGGAACTGGTTGCAGAACCAAGTCTGCCAGATTTCCAGAAGCATTTGCATACATCCATGGTTACCCTGTCCCAAGTGCAGAATTAGGTATGGTCCCTTGTTAAATTTCCTATAGCTAGTGACTGTCCAGTCCCCAGTTTGTCAAGGTCTCTCTACAGGGCCTCTCTGCATTCAAGGGAGTCAACAACTCCTTCCAGTTTCATCACCTTCAAACTTGCCAAGCATTCCTTTGAGACCTACAGAAACCCTCTAGTGACCTGACGCCGGTCTGGTGTCACTTCCGTTCTCTATAACCCTTTCTGTCTGACCTGTGAGCCAGCATCTCACCCATCACATAACATAGTTATCCAGTTGTATCCTGGACATTTTGTCCAGAAGTATCCTGTGTGAGACAGTATCAAAGGCTTTGCTGAAGTCCTAAGAGGACTGCAGCAACTAGCTTTTCAAGATTGACTGTGTGGATTGTCCCATTTTCTTGCTTTAGGAAAATTTAAGAGATTCTCTTAAATTAGTTGCCTGGCCTTACAGTATTAATCAATCCCTTTCCACCAATCAGAAACAAATGTGAGACAATGTAAGTGAAAAAGTAACAGTTTGCAATCAAGTGAACTGCAAGAGGCAAAAAACCAACAGCAAATACAAACAGTAGATACAACAGTGCTATATCTCATTAACGCCTCCTAAGCAGAGAGAAAAACCCAGAATGGTGGGGCAGTCCTGCTGGCATGGGCAACCTCATGTAGGGAGGTAAAGGAAAAATTACATGAGCCGCTTCCCCTACTACTTACATCTCCAGCAGCAGCACCTCTGTTTGCAAATGCAGCTGGCAACTTGGTGGTCAGTGCTTGCTCAGGGGCTGGAACTCAGTCAGGGGCTGGAACTTTTGCAAGGACTCTGTCTTTCCTTTCGGCAGCAGAGAGCAAGCAGCCAGCTGGGGTGAGAGAGGCTTTGTGATAAAAGCAGCAGCTAGCTCTTTGATGATTCTCAAATGAGTATCAGACAGACAACTCTTCATTTGCTATAGCTTTGAGGTTTATCTGGGTCTAAAACCACTATATTAGTTAGCTCTGCTTAATACAGTGTGCTACAAACAAATGTGTTCAGGAAGTAAATATGTAGGTTATCACAAACTTTTAATTCTTGACTGAAAAGCAATTATTGAATGTAAACACTCTGTAAAACAGTGAATCACTGCATTTTGTTGTTTGGGCAAGTCGTGGAAGAAGAAAGAGTTGAATGGAGGAGTTAAATTAAATTATATTAAGGAAAAATATATGGTAGCAATCATAAGGAGAACACATTAGGAAGTGAGCAAAGACCATAGAGTAGGAAGTGTGTTTTTAAAAATACAATCTGAAAAGTACCCTAGAGAGCTGTAAGATAATACAGGTGTGCCATCTAGACAGATTTGTTGAGTTGTTTTACTGTTGTTTAGAGACACTGGAAAACACTGCTCTGAATCTGTCTGGGCTGGTGTTTTCAATTAAACAATATGATTCTTGCCAAGGGACCAGTTAAGCGTATTGCATGTTGTTATTATGGTTAAATGCTGTGAGCCTGCCCTAGAAGATTTTTGTATGATACATCTCTGTTCCAAAAAAAATGGGTCTGAAATTACAACACAAAATTCTTCATGAAAACTGCCTCAGAACTAGTGAAGTAAACACATTTTAAATATTTTGGGTTTTGAAAATATCTTCTTTCTTAAAATATGGGAACTCCAGTCTGTGCTCCAAATATTTGTTTCCTGGGGGATAGACATTAGATTATGAGACATGGACTTCACCAGACATCTCAACAAAAGCTGATGAAAGCATCAGAGATGAAGGGACTGGGATAGACTTCACAAAAGACCAAGGACTGCCTTCTCCTGTTCTATGAGCTGCTTATAAAATAAGTCTCTTGCTCTTTGCCCTGCCTAAGCTGCACTGTGATCTCTGGCCCTCATTCTCAATGTCCCGAGAGTCCCATTTCACCATGTTGTTGAAACAGTTTTTCTAGAGAAGCAATAGTCTTGGCAACTTATTTTAAAGTGTGCTTACTTTATGGAAAATAAGTACAGTTGCAATTGCAGAACCTGTCTTATTTCAAAGTTGATTCAAGTTCTGATTGACAATGTACAACTTCATTAGCTTATCTGGGATGTAGAGGCTGGCAAAGTACTTACAGAGTACTTATCTTCCAAGCAAGATCAAAAATTTAGACTGAATCAATTGATGTTAGTGAAACCCAGGCCTTTCCTTTTGTAGAGAAAGATTATATAGAGACCTCTTGTAATAGCTAATGATACAATATCCTTCATTATCATGTCACCTGTTTAGTGTAATTTCTGTAATTTAAAAATCTGTATGCTGAAAGGGATTCTTTTTTATTAATTTATTATCAGATTCAAAATATGTAACCCTTAGGCATCTGTTTATGCATAAAACAACTGATTTTTTGTCTTTTTATAGTCTGGGAAGCACATACATGGGACAAATATTTGTGAAGAAACATCAGAAAACATCAGTAGTAAATTTCAGTTTTTGCTAGATGAAACAAATAATGAGGATGTCATCATGGAAATTTACTATAGGCTCCCCAATGAGAACAATGATGACATTGCATTACTCCTTGAGGAACTAAGAGACACTTCTGAGTCAACTTCCGTTGTCTTTATGTCCTTCAACTTGCCAGAAATTAACTGGGAGTGTCTGGAAACTAAGGATAAGGACTGCTGATTCCTAAAAGATCCTGGATAACCACTTTATGGAACATGTCCTAAGGGAGCAGATGCAGAAAGATACTCTCCCTGCTTGTCAGAGAGGATGTTGTGAGCAAAGTGCAGATTGGCCACAGCCAACGGTGTCTAGGCCATGTTTAAATTCTTCGTTAAGAGAAGGAAAAGTGCCAGCAAAATTTCAGTTCTGGACACAATGAAAGCAGATTTCAGGTTGCTCAGGAATTAGTAAGCAAGGTCTGGGAAAATGTTTTTGCAGATGCTGGGGTCAATCAGTGCTGGTTACTTTTTAAACGTCACCTGCAAAGGGCACAGGAGCAGCAATTCTTAAAGTTGGAAGTCAGGAAGGAGGGGCAGAAGCCATATTGGCTGAACAGGAATCTTCTCTCAGAAATAAGGAAGGTAAAAAAAGAAGGTGTAAACCCAGTGGAAACAAGGGAAGAATGAAGACATACTGCTTGCCAATCTAGGGAGAAAATTTGTGCAGCCAAAACTCAACTGGATCTGAAGCCAGCCAAAACTCTGAAGGATAATAAAAGGAGTTTTTTTCCAATACAATAATGGCAATAGCAGTGTTAAAATAATGTCAGCCCATTACAGGATGAGGAGGGTCACCTCACACCCAGGGACATGGAAAAGGCAGTGGTGTTTGAAGAATTCTTTTACTCTGTCTTCAGCACAGATTACAGACCAAGGGGGTCTCAGTGCCCTGAGCTGGAGGACCATGACCATGAGAATTATCAGCTCCCAATTGACCCTGAAGTTTTCTGCGATCAACTGCTACAGTTGGGCCCTTACAAATCTGTAGGGCCTCATGGAACTGGCACAAGAATCCTCAAAGAGGTGGCTGATGTCACTGTCAATGATTTTTGATCAGTCTTGGAAATCCAGAGAAGTCCCAGCTGACTGAAAGCTGGCAGACTTCAAGGGCATGTGTCTTTACCATGTCCTGGCTCCACAAGCAGCACAAAATCACACATCAGAAAATAGGAAATTTGGGCACATGGGATGAAAAACAGTAATGTTCCATGGCATTAGATCACAGATACAGATGATTGAGGCACCCATCCTCAGGGTGTGTTTCAGTGTCGAGTCAATTTTCACAGATTTTGGGAGTTCAGTTAAAAGCTGTAAATGTAAAAACTACTAGCATTTAATTTTCATAGAATCATAGAACAGTTTGGCTTACATTTTCAGTTCTGTGATTGCTAAAAAAGAGACCAATAAAGATGATTATTCATTGACACATTGACATCTCAGTTATCATATCTAACAGCCTAAATAATTATTCCATTATATTAAATAACTTGTGCTTGTTGTTGCCTGTTAGCTGTTGTTGAGACACGGCAGTGAGAGAAAAATCAGAATTTTGATCTGCAATTTAAGGTCTTATTTGATGGATTTCATGCTCTCTTAAAAAGAAAAAAAGTTGCTAACAAAAAGAAAAATTGAACATTCAAAAACCTCAAACACACAAACAAAATACCTAAAAATCCCAAAAGAACTCTGACACAAATTGAGTCATCTCACAATGAAATGTAAACTGCAATTGATATAAGTATAACACACTTTAATTTCTTTCCCAGGCATAGCAAAAGCATAAGACTGGCCTAGCTATGGCAAAATTCCTACTTGAGTACCTAGCAAAAGGATGACCTAGTTAATGCAAAATTTCGCACGGGTTCCTCTCTCCATAATTTGTTAACCATGATTCAGACAAAATGTAGTGCTTAGAAATGGGAAAAAAATGAATCATGTAAAAAAATAATGTAAACTAGATTACTTAATGTAATAATATTTTGTGTTAATATCTTTGTATAATTTGTCAAAATCACTTGCAAAGCTAGACACTCTAGCAAGATGTCTAGATTTTTTGTGTATCTAAATTAAGGTGACCAACTATTATTCTACAGTATGTGTTCAGAAATTTGCATTAGACACAAGATGTGACACTAGATTTGTGGGGAAGCTACAGATGTCAGTTGCAGATGTGATTTATTAATCCTGGTTCAGACAGATTTTGGCCACTTCTTTTGTCATTTTGACTACACCCTAACGAAAAAAAGAGATCCTGTCAGCTTACGAAGGGGTTCGAGCTGCTTCAAAAGTGATTGGCACCAAAGCACAGCTCCTCCTGGCATCCCAAATGCCAGGCTGGGCTGGATGTGCAAAGGGAAATTCCCTGCCACACATCATGCTGCTGATGAATAATGGAGTTGTGATCACTCAGATCACAAAACAAGCTTCAATAGGAAATCCAAATCACCCAGGGATCTTGGAAGTAATCACAAACTGGCTCAAAGGTGAAAACTTTGGAATATCATTGGAAGAGGAACAGGAGAGGGTGACATGCTGAGGAGGCTTTCATGTAATCAGCTACTAGAACATGAAAGGTGACGCATTCTCTTCTCTGCTGTATTGAAGTGATATATTAAAAGCAGAAAGTTGCATTATGCTGTGGCAAGTTGCAGAAGCTATTTAGGAGAAGGGGGATCAAGCCAGGTTGCAAAGCTGAAAGCCATCTGGATAGCTTTAGATATTGCTGAACAAGAGGAATAGACAGCACTATACACTGACTTGTAGATTGTAGCAGATACTCTATATTGATGGCTGGATCAATGGAAAATTATAAATTAGCAGCACAGAGGTAAACCTGTCTGGGCTGCTGAAGTTTGACATCACGGTTTGGATAGAAAAGCTGGCTGTAAAATCACGTCATGCAGATGTGAGCTACTGCAGAACACCACAGCAATGGACAGGTGGATTGGACTGCCAAGATTAAAGTGCCTCAGGTGGATCTGAACTGGAAATATAAAGGTTAATTACTTCTGGCTTAGTGGGCCGGGTCACCAGGGAAGAGACACAACATACAGGTGGGCTTGTGATCACAGGACAGACTTAACCACTATTTCCCTGGTTAGTCTTATCTGTGAAACGTGCTGCAATAAATAAAAGCAGGTAAATCCTTTGTAGTATGGGGGGAAATGTTTGAAATAAAAATACAGGAAGGCCTGTCTGACTGACAATATCATACCCCTGCAAACCTACCAAGGCAAGTTCTATGTGCTGACAGTGGTGGAAACAGCCACAGGATGGATGGAGATGTGCCCTGTGCCTCACCCCACCGACTGAACACCATCTTGTGCCTTGAAAAGCAAGCCCTGTGGTGACATGGAACCCCAGAAAGAGGTCAGTCAGACAGTGGGCTCATTTCAAAAATAGCATCATAGACCCCTGGACCAGAGAGCACAGTATTGAGTAAGCATCATATTCCTTACCATGCACCAGCCTCTGGGAAAATTAAACAGGACAATGGAACATTTAAAACTACACTCAAACATTGGAATCTACATTTAGTGAAAACCTCCTGGTTAAGAGGTCATCTCTATCTTACCCTGGTGCTTGAAAAAGATAAACTGTTTCCTTTAAGAGGCATCAGCCATAACTGGTGTTAACCAGTGGCAAGGGGTGACAGGTGCTGCTGCTTCTGCTACTGCTGTCACCCCACTGCCATCCCAGGGGAAAGGCAGCCCCTACCTCGAGACAGCCAGAGCCAGCACTTGTTCACAGTGACCCTGTCCAGACCAAACAGCTTCCCAGGCACCACTGGCCCCAGTTTGGGGGTAAGAATGGGTAGGGCTGGTGCCATTTTTGTCTTTGCCTTGGGCTGCTTGGGGTTTAGGTCAGCGAACATCTTTTTTGTACGTGAATCACCCTCATTTTGTGTACTTTGCATATAATTACAGTTACTATTATTTTTGCTTGTTTCATTGCTGCATTGGTTTTTTTCAAGTAAATGGTTCATATCTCAGCTCAGAATCTCAGCTTTTAGAGTCCCACTCATGGGAGGTGGGGGGGAAAGTGAAAAGCTCAAGTGGAGTTTTATTCTCCAGATAGATTTTTTTCCAGCACAAATGAAAACAAATAGATTCTCTTTTCAATTAAAGAAAGATTTTGGTATGTTTTTAACATATGGAATAAAACCTCAATGACCATCAGCAAATTCATATAATATTTAAAAAATAAAATTTATACACTACGGTCTTTTCAGAGAAAGGTTTCTAAAACCCTAATCAATCTGGCTTTTTCCGTCTGGTTTTCCTTCATTGAGAAGTTGTTATTTCTTAGATCTGTGAAAGAAAAAGAGGATAAATTTATTAACAAAATGTATTTTATCAGTCTTATGTGATCCAGAGGTCCAAAGGTATTTTCCATTCTGGCAAATTCCTACTAGTTTTATTATTTCATTGTTTGGCTCATGCTTGTTAGAGCAAAGATGAAATTGTTAAAGAATAGGCATAGAAGAAGAGGCTTCAAGAAGTTACCTGGTCTGTTCTCAACTATACTTAAACAGTCCCTGACAGACTTTCTTTTGGCCGTAGTACAGATTATCATTAATGTGATCGGTTCTAAGTAACCTCTCTGAAATTTTATAGGTTTGAACAAGAGGGTTGTAACATGGCAACATAAACAAAAGCATCTTTAGGTTTGACAATGACACCCCTCTGGATACCATGAAAATATGTGATGTTTGTAATGCTGGAGCTAATTTCACCCTGTAAGCAATTTAATGTTCCTCATGATCACTCTTATTGCAGCTGAGAACAAGAAATCCTCTATGGCAAGAAGGAGGCATCAATTCATATGGCACTTGTGATCTCTATGACATATCACATCTAAACTGGTGTTTAGGACCACGAAACATAGGTAAGGGAGGGAGTGCAGTGGAGGAACCAACCACTTCACATGTTTTCTGGCCAGAGATTCTTCCACAGACTTTTTTTCTCAAACAAAAAGAGCAGTCAGGTTATTAATGAGCTACTGTGCTGTCAGAAAATGTATTTCATAGTAGATGTCTAACACTTACCTATTTTTTTAGCACTGATGGGAATATGGGATGTTATCAGACTCAAATGCTGGTACAGACTTTATACTATTCTCCGCATTTTTGCTCCAATAGCAAGTCAAGGTCAGTCTTGGGGTCATGTTTTTCGACATCCAGAAAAACTGAGGTAATTCAGGACAATCACAAGCAGACAGAAAAGGCTGAAGTAGTTATTGCCTTTCAGATGTCTGGAGAATGTTATTGGATTTTTTTTTTAGAAAATATAATTCATTTATACTGTAATTTCTTCCTCTTATTAAGTCATGGTGCATAGAACAAATGCTATCACAAGAGGAGGATATCCATTAGCTGTGTTTACTATGACTTGCTAAGAGTTTTCTGAGCATACCTCAAACCTGATGTTTAGATCTAAAATTCTCAGCATGTTCAGCAGAATGTTCGCAACACAGCTATCTGTTTTTAGAATAAGTGTCTTTCCCTATTCCAGTTAATTGAAAGCAATTCTCATTCACCCTCCAGTGTTTAAAGTATCTGGATAAAGATATAGTGGTAGAAAAGTCTAAGGGTTTTAAACACTTATAAACTACCTAGTTGTTTGAACAGTTGACAAATAAATTCAAGCTCCCCAGGATACTCTTGTTTAGGATTTTCCCAATTAGGCATTTTATTTGATCTCTGGGTCTGGGTGAGCCACAATTCTCTAGAATTGAAGAAGAGATTAATGGACTGGATACAATGGCTAATTCCTCTCCAGAGTTTTGTTCATTGCTTGTCTTTGCTAATTTAATACCATTATATTCAAAGTGAAATAAATCAAAATGAGAATTAGGCTTAGTGCAACCAGCATTTGAAGGGAGTTTAGGGCTTCCAGATTAGAAGAGTTTTTTACAGTTCTAAACAAAATCTTTAGTTCTTCTTACAGAATGCTGCAAAGATAGTCTTGCAAGAAAGCTTTTGTAAGAAAACAAAAATTGTGATTTTAACCTGTTAGAGAGAAATGTACAACCCCTTTAACACAGACACACTTGAAAATGGAAAGTGAGAAGTGAGACCCTAAAATATTGAGTATTCAAAAAATGTCTGGGGGGCTGGAGCACCAGGAAAATATTTGAGGAAAAGTCAGTGTAATGTAGGACACGGATAAAGGCAAAAGCAGTTTTATGGTTTGTTTGTTGGGGCTTTTTTTGTTTCCTTTAATGACTGCACTTGAATCTGAAATTAAGCACAGTAGGTAGGAAGATACTGCAGGGATTTTAAAAGGTATCACACATCTGTATGCTAACAGAGTTTGGTTTTTGCCCATAGAGATGTGGACCCCACAGTGTTTACAGTCACAAATGGGAATTGTGTATTTCCTGCAAGAACACTGTGTCCTGTTGACCCACTATTTAGAGCAGAAAACTTCTATCTCTTAATTGCACTTGGCTTTGTTTTAAGAAACAGGTTGTATTTTCTTGAAGGATGCATTTTACACAGCCTTCCATCCAGGATAATATATTTTTCATTTCTGTGACTATATCTGCCTGGACAGGTAAGATTTATATTCTGGGAGACAGGTCTTCAGATGTATTAATAAGAGTAACCCTACCAGAATCAGGTATGTTTAATAGACTGCTTGTCATTGAAAAAGGCCACCTCTTTCTCTCATTCTGATGTGGTACCCTACTGAACTACAAGGCATGTAGTGAGCAGTTCAACAGCTGTGGTGCATGTTGTCCAAATATTCGCAAAGAAAATGGTCAAAATGCCCATTCTACAGCAACTTTCTTAGAATTCTGCCAAATTTCTGACGAGACCAGAAAGCTTTCTATGATCCTTTCTGTTGCCTTTGCTGGGGGAAAACAAAGGCAAGTGACGACCTGGTCAGAGTGGGCCACGGCGAACTCACACACTCTCTAGCCTGACAAATCACAGTCGCCGAACATATCACACACTACACCGATATGGTGGATGGTGAAATGCGTTTATTTCCCAGTGAGCGCCGGCTTAAGTAACCCAGGTACAGCTATGATTGGCTAACGTCACGGAGAGGGTGGGGCCCCTATCTCCTCATACATCGTGATGTCTTCCGATCGATCTTTCTGGCTAACCACACTTTCCCGAAATGAAGGTAGTAGTAGGGGGATTTTGTTCTCCAATATATAAAGCAACCACCACATTTCACCATTCCTGATGTATTCAAAAGTGTCCTCATATTTTGGATAACTTAAAAGTACACTCAAATCTTACTGTTATTATTAAAAGACCTTAATCTAAGAACTTTGCTTTGTCATCAAACACATGATATTTGATGTGGGGCATTTGCTTATTCAGTTCACATCAATAATGCATAAACTGGTTGAAGCAGAAAAATCTGAAAACAAATCTGAAAAAAAAAAAGGAGAGAGACAGAGAGAAGATTTAAAAGTACAAGAGATGATAAAAATTAAGAGAGAAAAAAAGTAACAAAACAGCCCAAATACATTACATTCCTTTTGGGATAATAAACAAGCTACAGACCAGAACAAGTTCTGTGGTCTGATGCTCCCATACACCAAGCAGAATAGAATAGAAAGAAGGTCACGACCACTTTTTTCTGGAAGTCTTCCAGGTCTGATAAAAGCCTCAAGGTAGAGTTAGCTAGGCTGTAGGTTACTGTACAACCTCAGTAAAGCTGGACCATGTAGGAGTCCAAATGTGATTCTTTCAGAGGGATCCCTGGGGAACTCTGCAGCAGCAGTTCAGTCCAAACCCTTACAGACAGCATACATCACCATTCCAGAAGGAGATTTTCTTTCCTTTCCAGGTGTGATAAGACAAATCCCTAAGGCCAGGACTGTACTGGTCAATGCAGTGTATCTGTGCTTTTTTTCTCAACACCAGTTCAGGAGTGGGAAACCTTAATGTGTTCACTGTGCTACAAGATTGTATTTCCGAAGAGCATTTCCAAGAGAATATAGCTCACATGGGGCTGTAATTCCCAGTTATAAATATCTGTCATTTAGGTGCCTTTTGCATTTGGAAAGTTATTTATTATCTCTTTGTTTGTTGCAGGGTCTGAAGAAAAGAAGCTGCTGAAGAGAGCAGGCTCTTAGTAACTCTTGAGTGTTCTAACTATTTCATGAGCACTCTTCTGTCTTTACTTTCAGGTGGCTGATAGAGGTAACTCAGGCTTTGCTCATAACATTGTGAAGATTTTTCTGAAAGGGATGGTCAGGCCTGCTAGAAAAGACATTGCTCATGCACTTGAAGAAAAATTATCTTCTTTCTTTAGAAATCCACTTTCTTCTCAGGAAGCTCATGTCAATCCTTGAAAGCTGAGAATTATCCCCAGCTTAACCAGCTCTCCACAGCTGTGTCCCACTTAGCTTACCACCTCCTTTTCTGAGCTTCTCTATCACTTGCAAGGAAGAGCAAGACTTAAACCCAGACCTTACCCACCAGCCCTTTTCAGTTCCTGTATGCTCTGACAGGAAAAACCATCTTGTGAACATGATGAAAATTTGGTCCTAGCACACCCGGCTGTTGTGTCCTTGCCCATGGGGTCCTGTGTCTTGCTGTAATCAAAGGAAGTTGAGAATAAATTCCCATGTTTCACAGACATATTTTGTGAGTAAAATGGCACCACTGATATGAGAAAGAACAACAAAACAAAAAAAAACCAAAACCTGAAAAAGCCCAAAAAACCAACCAACCAACCAACCAACCAACCAAAAAACAAACCTAACTAAAACAAACAAACAAAACAATACAAAAACAAACAAAAAAAACCAACAAAACAAACAAACAAAACTGAAAAAACTCCAAATATTTTGTTTTGCTGAAACAGTGCATTCTGCTGGGCACCCTGTTTGGCTGTTGTCTCTGTCAGTTGTTATGACAAATCCAGTAGTTACTCTTCCGAGCAATATTATAAACTAATTCTGTATTAGGGTTTTATTTTCTTAAGATTCAATTGCCACAATTTTCAGCATCTTGGGTAACTAGCAATGCTACTGGTATAACAAGTCAAATACTTTTAGGAAAATCTTAGGAAAACAACCAGAGCCTATCTCAAGAAAATTTTATGGGAAAAGTAATGAGAATTTCATAGCCCTGTAGGTAAGTAGGTCAACTTTGGAGACATTTTTTTAACACTACAGAAAAAGAACTTTATTCCTGCTTATGGCTACCAGTGTGGTCCTAAAAATAGACTGAATTCAAACATATTCATAAGCTGCATAATAATAGCTATAACCAAACTTAAAAACTGTTTATGGAAGTGTTTTGTTATTGTTTTCTTTTTCAGAGCTAAAGGGAAAGAAAAAAATCATACTTTTAGACAAAAACCCACAATGGTCATATGACCATTATGCAAGTTATCCCTATCTGTTTGTGAAAGAATTTGTAGCACCTTCTGAACTCCTGAGATGCTATATTTAAACTGCTGTGCTTCCTGCTGGCTTTTGTCACCACTGCTTATGTCTTCGAATATCATTTTGACTCCACACCACAGAGTTGCAGCTCCTATACTTTTCTGCACATTTAAATAGACAATCCAATAAAGGCAGCTGTCAGGATTGTTGAAAGAAGATCTGGCATTTAGACCAGATGTCTGGAAATAGTCAAGATATGGGGAATACTACTCTGCTTCTCATACTCAATTTCTACAAAGAGATGAGACTTAATCCCTAGTGTAGGGATTAAGTCCCTATGGTGACATCATCAAGTACACCTCCAGATTTACTGCTCTACATTCTCTTTTGTAACTCTAGAGAGACAAAAAACTTAAATGCCACAAATCGTATGAGCATCCTATTTATCTTAAGCAGCACTTCTAAATAATCCACTTTTTATTTTTTGTCAGTACTGTTTGATGCCCAAAAATATTTACTTGAAGTTAAAACATTATCAGATACCTACTGTCCCTCTGTAGTACCTCAGGGGGAATTCAAAACCAGACAGTTTAGATCTCTGCACTTCAAAGAATTTCCCCTGAAACCTTGTTTACAGCATAAGCTGAACAACAAGGTCCCTTTCACATTTTGTACTACCATTAAACACATTAAAGCTCAACATTCCACTGAATAATTCTTCCACAACATACAGACAAAACCTACCATAGTCTGAAATCCTTTCCTTTTAGCATGCTAATTTACCGCTGTCCAAACCTAATAGTGGAGAGACAAGAATGTTTTACAGAAATTTCTGTCCCATTCCCTGCTGCTACATTATTTCACAGCTTCACAAAGCTCTAATGTAAGATACAGTGAGATCTCTATTGCATTAAAAAATTACTTTAAAAAAAAAAAAAATTTAATAATTTCCTTCCTTGGCCTCATGCTTTGACCATCTCAAAGAGATTTATAGCAGTTAATGAAATCTTTCATTGGTGACGTCTTTTTTAAAAGTTATTCTTTGTTTTATTGTACTAAAGGTTATGGATGAATTAAACAGAATTTCCTAATTATACTTCAATATCTTTAACCAGAAAATGAGAGGTACATACATATGCTATACCCTCCCAACATACAGGCAAACTCTCCACAACCCAGCTATAGTTGTAACTATTTGTAGTGGGTTGAGTTCAGGTGGCTTTCAGATCCCCACCTAGGTGCTTTCTCTCTAACTCTCCTCATCACTATAGAGACATTAGGATGCACAAGCTTATTGTTGAGATGAAGGCAATTTAATACTGAAAGCAAAAGCAAAGCATGCAATTTAAGCAAACACAAGAAATTTAGTCTCAACTTCCCATAATCAAGCATATTTCCAGACAATTCCCAGACAGCAGGGCCGCATCATGCACAGGAGTTGCTTGCTTATACACTTCCAATGATCCCCTTCCTTCCTTCCTCCCTTCCTGGAATACTTCCATCCTGGAACCCTTCCTTCCTAGAATCGTTCCTTCCTTCCTTCCTGGAATCCTTCCTTCATTCCTTCCTTTCTTCCTGGAATCCTTCCTTCCTTCCTTCCTTCCTGGAATCCTTCCTTCCTGGAATCTTCCTGGAACCCTTACTTCCTGTAATCCTTCGTTCCTTACTGGAATCCTTCCTTCCTGGAATCCTTCCTTCCTCCCTTCCTGGAATACTTCCTTCCTGGAATCCTTCCTTCCTAGAATCCTTCCTGGAATCCTTCCTTCCTGGAATCCTTCCTTCCTGGAATCCTTCCTTCCTCCCTGGAATACTTCCTTCCTTTCGGAACCCTTCCTTCCTTCCTTCCTTCCTTCCTTCCTAGAATCCTTCCATCCTGGAATACTTCCTTCCTAGAATCCTTCCTTCCTTCCTTCCTGGAATCCTTCCTGGAATCCTTCCTTCATTCCTTCCTTCCTTCCTAGAATCCTTCCTTCCATCCTCCCTTCCTTCCTGGAATCCTTCCTTTCTTCCTTCCTTCCTGGAACCCTTCCTTCCTGTAAGCCTTCGTTCCTTACTGGAATCCTTCCTTCCTGGAATCCTTCCTTCCTTCCTCCCTGGAATACTTCCTTCCTGGAATGCTTCCTTCCTGGAATCCTTCCTGGAATCCTTCCTTCCTGGAATACTTCCTGGAATCCTTCCTTCCTGGAATACTTCCTGGAATCCTTCCTGGAATCCTTCCTGGAATACTTCCTTCGAGATATCCTTCCTTCCTGGAATCCTTCCTTCCTGGAATCACTCCCTTCGTCCTGGAATCCTTCCTTCCTTCCTGGAATGCTTCCTTCCTTCCTTCCTGCAATCCTTACTTCCTTCCTTCCTGGAATCCTTCCTTCCTTCCTTCCTTCCTTCCTTCCTTCCTTCCTTCCTTCCTTCCTGGAATCCTTCCTGGAATCCTTCCTGGAATCCTTCCTGCAATCCGTACTGGAATCTTTCCTTCGTGATATCCTTCCTTCGTCGAATCCTTCCTTCCTCAAATCCTTCCTGGAATCGTTCCTTCCTCTAATCCATCCTTCCTGGAATCCTTCCTTCCCTGAATCCTTCCTTCCTGGAATCCTTCCTTCCTGGAATCCTTCCTGGAATCCTTCATGGAATCCTTCATAGAATCCTTCCTGGATTCCTTCCTTCCTTCCTGGACTCACTCCGTTAGTCCTGGAATCCTTCCTTCCTTCCTGGAATGCTTCCTTCCTTCCTTCCTGCAATCCTTACTTCCTTCCTTCCCTCCTTCCTTCCTCCCTTCCTTCCTTCCTTCCTGGAATCCTTCCTTCCTTCCTTCCTTCCTTCCTGGAATCCTTCCTGGAATCCTTCCTGGAATCCGTCCTGGAATCCGTCCTGGAATCCTTCCTTCGTGATATCCTTCCTTCCTCGAATCCTTCCTTCCTCGAATCATTCCTGGAATCGTTCCTTCCGGTAATCCTTCCTTCCTGGAATCCTTCCTTCCCTGAATCCTTCCTTCCTGGAATCCTTCCTTCCTGGAATCCTTCCTGGAATCCTTCCTGGAATGCTTCATGGAATCCTTCCTGGAATCCTTCCTTCCTTCCTGGAATCACTCCGTTCGTCCTGGAATCCTTCCTTCCTTCCTGGAATGCTTCCTTCCTTCCTTCCTTCCTTCCTTCCTTCCTTCCTTCCTTCCTTCCTTCCTTCCTTCCTTCCTTCCTTCCTTCCATCCTTCCTTCCTTCCTTCCTTCCTTCCTTCCTTCCTTCCTTCCTTCCTTCCTTCCTTCCTTCCTTCCTTCCTTCCTTCCTTCCTTCCTGGAATACATCCTTCCTTCCTTCCTTCCTTCCTTCCTTCCTTCCTTCCTGGAAACCTTCCTGGAATACTTCCTTCCTTCCTTCCTTCCTTCCTTCCTTCCTTCCTTCCTTCCTTCCTTCCTTCCTTCCTTCCTTCCTTCCTTCCTTCCTTCCTTCCTTCCGGGAATCCTTCCTTCAATCCTTCCTGGAATCCTTCCTGGAATCCTTCCTTTCTTCCTGGAATCCTTCCTGGAATCCTTCCTTCCCTCCTGGAATCCTTCCTTCCTGGAAACCTTCCTCCCTGGAATCCTTCCCTTCTTCCTGGAATCCTTCCTCCCTTCCCTCCTTCCTTCCTTCCTTCCTTCCTTCCTTCCTTCCTTCCTTCCTTCCTTCCTTCCTTCCTTCCTTCCTTCCTTCCTTCCTTCCTTCCTTCCTTCCTTCCTTCCTTCCTTCCTTCCTTCCTTCCTTCCTTCCTTCCATCCTTCCGGGAATCCTTCCTTCAATCCTTCCTGGAATCCTTCCTGGAATCCTTCCTTCCTTCCTGGAATCCTTCCTGGAATCCTTCCTGGAATCCCTCCTTCCTTCCTAGAATCCTTCCTTCCATCCTCCCTTCCTTCCTGGAATCCTTCCTTCCTCCCTGGAATACTTCCTTCCTTTCGGAAACCTTCCTTCCTTCCTCCCTTCCTTCCTGGAATCCTTCCTTCCTCCCTGGAATACTTCCTTCCTTTCGGAACCCTTCCTTCCTTCCTTCCTTCCTTCCTAGAATCCTTCCATCCTGGAATACTTCCTTCCTAGAATCCTTCCTTCCTTCTTTCCTGGAATCCTTCCTTCATTCCTT
The DNA here is from genome assembly GCF_009819885.2 of Catharus ustulatus. Lineage (NCBI taxonomy): Eukaryota > Metazoa > Chordata > Aves > Passeriformes > Turdidae > Catharus > Catharus ustulatus. Next base: position 25,558 of record NW_024879487.1, read on the forward strand.
CCTTCCTTCCTAGAATCCTTCCTTCCATCCTCCCTTCCTTCCTGGAATCCTTCCTTTCTTCCTTCCTTCCTGGAACCCTTCCTTCCTGTAATCCTTCGTTCCTTACTGGAATCCTTCCTTCCTGGAATCCTTCCTTCCTTCCTCCCTGGAATACTTCCTTCCTGGAATCCTTCCTTCCTGGAATCCTTCCTGGAATCCTTCCTTCCTGGAATACTTCCTGGAATCCTCCCTGCAATCCTTCCTGGAATTCCTTCCTGGAATCATTCCTGGAATACTTCCTTCGTGATATCCTTCCTTCCTGGAATCCTTCCTTCCTGGAATCACTCCCTTCGTCCTGGAATCCTTCCTTCCTTCCTGGAATGCTTCCTTCCTTCCTTCCTGGAATCCTTACTTCCTTCCTTCCTGGAATCCTTCCTTCCTTCCTTCCTTCCTTCCTTCCTTCCTTCCTTCCTTCCTTCCTTCCTTCCTTCCTTCCTTCCGTCCTTCCGTCCTTCCTTCCTTCCTTCCAGGAATCCTTCCTTCCTTCCTTCCTTCCTTCCTGGAATCCTTCCTGGAATCCTTCCTGGAATCCGTCCTGGAATCCGTCCTGCAATCCTTCCTTCGTGATATCCTTCCTTCCTTGAATTCTTCCTTCCTCGAATCCTTCCTGGAATCGTTCCTTCCTGTAATCCTTCCTTCCTGGAATCCTTCCTTCCCTGAATCCTTCCTTCCTGGAATCCTTCCTTCCTGGAATCCTTCCTTCCTGGAATCCTTCCTGGAATCCTTCCTGGAATGCTTCATGGAATCCTTCCTGGAATCCTTCCTTCCTTCCTGGAATCACTCCGTTCGTCCTGGAATCCTTCCTTCCTTCCTGGAATGCTTCCTTCCTTCCTTCCTTCCTTCCTTCCTGGAATCCTTCCTTCCTTCCTGGAGACCTTCCTTCCTTCCTTCCTTCCTTCCTTCCTTCCTTCCTTCCTTCCTTCCTTCCTTCCTTCCTTCCTTCCTTCCTTCCTGGAATACTTCCTTCCTTCCTTCCTTCCTTCCTTCCTTCCTTCCTTCCTTCCTTCCTTCCTTCCTTCCTTCCTTCCTTCCTTCCTTCCTTCCTTCCTTCCTTCCTTCCTTCCTTCCTTCCTTCCTTCCTTCCTTCCTTCCTTCCTTCCTTCCTTCCTTCCTTCCTTCTTCCTTCCTTCCTTCCTTCCTTCCTTCCTTCCTTCCTTCCTTCCTTCCTTCCTTCCTTCCTTCCTTCCTTCCTTCCTTCCTTCCTTCCTTCCTTCCTTCCTTCCTTCCTTCCTTCCTTCCTTCCAGGAATCCTTCCTGGAATCCTTCCTGGAATCCTTCCTGCAATCCGTCCTGGAATCCTTCCTTCGTGATATCCTTCCTTCCTCGAATCCTTCCTTCCTCAAATCCTTCCTGGAATCGTTCCTTCCTCTAATCCATCCTTCCTGGAATCCTTCCTTCCCTGAATCCTTCCTTCCTGGAATCCTTCCTTCCTGGAAAACTTCCTGGAATCCTTCATGGAATCCTTCATAGAATCCTTCCTGGATTCCTTCCTTCCTTCCTGGACTCACTCCGTTAGTCCTGGAATCCTTCCTTCCTTCCTGGAATGCTTCCTTCCTTCCTTCCTGCAATCCTTACTTCCTTCCTTCCCTCCTTCCTTCCTCCCTTCCTTCCTTCCTTCCTGGAATCCTTCCTTCCTTCCTTCCTTCCTTCCTGGAATCCTTCCTGGAATCCTTCCTGGAATCCGTCCTGGAATCCGTCCTGCAATCCTTCCTTCGTGATATCCTTCCTTCCTGGAATCCTTCCTTCCTCGAATCCTTCCGGGAATCGTTCCTTCCTGTAATCCTTCCTTCCTGGAATCCTTCCTTCCCTGAATCCTTCCTTCCTGGAATCCTTCCTTCCTGGAATCCTTCCTAGAATCCTTCCTGGAATGCTTCATGGAATCCTTCCTGGAATCCTTCCTTCCTTTCTGGAATCACTCCGTTCGTCCTGGAATCCTTCCTTCCTTCCTGGAATGCTTCCTTCCTTCCTTCCTTCCTTCCTTCCTGGAATCCTTCCTTCCTTCCTGGAGACCTTGTTTCCTTCCTTCCTTCCTTCCTTCCTTCCTTCCTTCCTTCCTTCCTTCCTTCCTTCCTTCCTTCCTTCCTTCCTTCCTTCCTTCCTTCCTTCCTTCCTTCCTTCCTTCCTTCCTTCCTTCCTTCCTTCCTTCCTTCCTTCCTTCCTTCCTTCCTTCCTTCCTTCCTTCCTTCCTTCCTTCCTTCCTTCCTTCCTTCCTTCCTTCCTTCCTTCCATTCTCTCTTGAATCCTTCCTTCCTTCCTTCCTTCCTTCCTTCCTTCCTTCCTGGAATCCTTCTTTCCTTCCTGGAATCCTTCCTTCCTTCCTGGAATCCTTCCTGGAATCCTTCCTGGAATCCTTCCTGGAATCCTTCCTTCCTTCCTAGAATCCTTCCTTCCATCCTCCCTTCCTTCCTGGAATCCTTCCTTCCTCCCTGGAATACTTCCTTCCTTTCGGAACCCTTCCTTCTTTCCTTCCTTCCTTCCTTCCATGAATCCTTCCATCCTGGAATACTTCCTTCCTAGAATCCTTCCTTCCTTCCTTCCTGGAATCCTTCCTTCATTCCTTCCTTTCTTCCTGGAATCCTTCCTTCCTTCCTTCCTTCCTGGAATCCTTCCTTCCTGGAATCTTCCTGGAACCCTTACTTCCTGTAATCCTTCGTTCCTTACTGGAATCCTTCCTTCCTGGAATCCTTCCTTCCTCCCTTCCTGGAATACTTCCTTCTTGGACTCCTTCCTTCCTAGAATCCTTCCTGGAATCCTTCCTTCCTGGAATCCTTCCTTCCTGGAATCCTTCCTTCCTCCCTGGAATACTTCCTTCCTTTCGGAACCCTTCCTTCCTTCCTTCCTTCCTTCCTTCCTAGAATCCTTCCATCCTGGAATACTTCCTTCCTACAATCCTTCCTTCCTTCCTTCCTGGAATCCTTCCTTCATTCCTTCCTTCCTTTCTAGAATCCTTCCTTCCATCCTCCCTTCCTTCCTGGAATCCTTCCTTTCTTCCTTCCTTCCTGGAACCCTTCCTTCCTGTAATCCTTCGTTCCTTACTGAAATCCTTCCTTCCTGGAATCCTTCCTTCCTTCCTCCCTGAATACTTCCTTCCTGGAATGCTTCCTTCCTGGAATCCTTCCTGGAATCCTTCCTTCCTGGAATACTTCCTGGAATCCTTCCTTCCTGGAATACTTCCTGGAATCCTTCCTGGAATCCTTCCTGGAATACTTCCTTCGTGATATCCTTCCTTCCTGGAATCCTTCCTTCCTGGAATCACTCCCTTCGTCCTGGAATCCTTCCTTCCTTCCTGGAATGCTTCCTTCCTTCCTTCCTGGAATCCTTCCTTCCCTCCTGGAATCCTTCCTTCCTGGAAACCTTCCTCCCTGGAATCCTTCCCTTCTTCCTGGAATCCTTCCTCCCTTCCCTCCTTCCTTCCTTCCTCCTTCCTTCCTTCCTTCCTTCCTTCCTTCCTTCCTTCCTTCCTTCCTTCCTTCCTTCCTTCCTTCCTTCCTTCCTTCCTTCCTTCCTTCCTTCCTTCCTTCCTTCCTTCCTTCCTTCCTTCCTTCCATCCTTCCGGGAATCCTTCCTTCAATCCTTCCTGGAATCCTTCCTGGAATCCTTCCTTCCTTCCTGGAATCCTTCCTGGAATCCTTCCTGGAATCCCTCCTTCCTTCCTGGAATCCTTCCTTCCATCCTCCCTTCCTTCCTGGAATCCTTCCTTCCTCCCTGGAATACTTCCTTCCTTCCTGGAATCCTTCCTTCCATCCTCCCTTCCTTCCTGGAATCCTTCCTTCCTCCCTGGAATACTTCCTTCCTTTCGGAACCCTTCCTTCCTTCCTTCCTTCCTTCCTAGAATCCTTCCATCCTGGAATACTTCCTTCCTAGAATCCTTCCTTCCTTCTTTCCTGGAATCCTTCCTTCATTCCTTCCTTCCTTCCTAGAATCCTTCCTTCCATCCTCCCTTCCTTCCTGGAATCCTTCCTTTCTTCCTTCCTTCCTGGAACCCTTCCTTCCTGTAATCCTTCGTTCCTTACTGGAATCCTTCCTTCCTGGAATCCTTCCTTCCTTCCTCCCTGGAATACTTCCTTCCTGGAATCCTTCCTTCCTGGAATCCTTCCTGGAATCCTTCCTTCCTGGAATACTTCCTGGAATCCTCCCTGCAATCCTTCCTGGAATACTTCCTTCGTGATATCCTTCCTTCCTGGAATCCTTCCTTCCTGGAATCACTCCCTTCGTCCTGGAATCCTTCCTTCCTTCCTGGAATGCTTCCTTCCTTCCTTCCTGGAATCCTTACTTCCTTCCTTCCTGAATCCTTCCTTCCTTCCTTCCTTCCTTCCTTCCTTCCTTCCTTCCTTCCTTCCTTCCTTCCTTCCTTCCGTCCTTCCGTCCTTCCGTCCTTCCTTCCTTCCTCCCAGGAATCCTTCCTTCCTTCCTTCCTTCCTTCCTGGAATCCTTCCTGGAATCCTTCCTGGAATCCGTCCTGGAATCCGTCCTGCAATCCTTCCTTCGTGATATCCTTCCTTCCTTGAATTCTTCCTTCCTCGAATCCTTCCTGGAATCGTTCCTTCCTGTAATCCTTCCTTCCTGGAATCCTTCCTTCCCTGAATCCTTCCTTCCTGGAATCCTTCCTTCCTGGAATCCTTCCTTCCTGGAATCCTTCCTGGAATCCTTCCTGGAATGCTTCATGGAATCCTTCCTGGAATCCTTCCTTCCTTCCTGGAATCATTCTGTCCTTCCTTCCTGGAGTGCTTCCTTCCTTCCTTCCTTCCTTCCTTCCTGGAATCCTTCCTTCCTTCCTGGAGACCTTCCTTCCTTCCTTCCTTCCTTCCTTCCTTCCTTCCTTCCTTCCTTCCTTCCTTCCTTCCTTCCTTCCTTCCTTCCTTCCTTCCTTCCTTCCTTCCTTCATAAATTACTTCCTTCCTTCCTTCCTTCCTTCCTTCCTTCCTTCCTTCCTTCCTTCCTTCCTTCCTTCCTTCCTTCCTTCCTTCCTTCCTTCCTTCCTTCCTTCCTTCCTTCCTTCCTTCCTTCCTTCCTTCCTTCCTTCCTTCCTTCCTTCCTTCCTTCCTTCCTTCCTTCCTTCCTTCCTTCCTTCCTTCCTTCCTTCCTTCCTTCCTTCCTTCCTTCCTTCCTTCCTTCCTTCCTTCCTTCCTTCCTTCCAGGAATCCTTCCTGGAATCCTTCCTGGAATCCTTCCTGCAATCCGTCCTGGAATCCTTCCTTCGTGATATCCTTCCTTCCTCGAATCCTTCCTTCCTCAAATCCTTCCTGGAATCGTTCCTTCCTCTAATCCATCCTTCCTGGAATCCTTCCTTCCCTGAATCATTCATTCCTGGAATACTTCCTTCCTGGAATCCTTACTGGAATCCTTCATGGAATCCTTCATAGAATCCTTCCTGGATTCCTTCCTTCCTTCCTGGACTCACTCCGTTAGACCTGGAATCCTTCCTTCCTTCCTGGAATGCTTCCTTCCTTCCTTCCTGCAATCCTTACTTCCTTCCTTCCCTCCTTCCTTCCTCCCTTCCTTCCTTCCTTCCTGGAATCCTTCCTTCCTTCCTTCCTTCCTTCCTGGAATCCTTCCTGGAATCCTTCCTGGAATCCGTCCTGGAATCCGTCCTGCAATCCTTCCTTCGTGATATCCTTCCTTCCTTGAATCCTTCCTTCCTCGAATCCTTCCTGGAATCGTTCCTTCCTGTAATCCTTCCTTCCTGTAATCCTTCCTTCCTGGAATCCTTCCTTCCTGGAATCCTTCCTTCCTGGAATCCTTCCTGGAATCCTTCCTGGAATGCTTCATGGAATCCTTCCTGGAATCCTTCCTTCCTTTCTGGAATCACTCCGTTAGTCCTGGAATCCTTCCTTCCTTCCTGGAATGCTTCCTTCCTTCCTTCCTTCCTTCCTTCCTGGAATCCTTCCTTCCTTCCTGGAGACCTTGTTTCCTTCCTTCCTTCCTTCCTTCCTTCCTTCCTTCCTTCCTTCCTTCCTTCCTTCCTTCCTTCCTTCCTTCCTTCCTTCCTTCCTTCCTTCCTGGAATACTTCCTTCCTTCCTTCCTTCCTTCCTTCCTTCCTTCCTTCCTTCCTTCCTTCCTTCCTTCCTTCCTTCCTTCCTTCCTTCCTTCCTTCCTTCCTTCCTTCCTTCCTTCCTTCCTTCCTTCCTTCCTTCCTTCCTTCCTTCCTTCCTTCCTTCCTTCCTTCCTTCCTTCCTTCCTTCCTTCCATTCTCTCTTGAATCCTTCCTTCCTTCCTTCCTTCCTTCCTTCCTTCCTTCCTGGAATCCTTCTTTCCTTCCTGGAATCCGTCCTTCCTTCCTTCCTTCCTTCCTGGAATCCTTCCTGGAATCCTTCCTGGAATCCCTCCTTCCTTCCTAGAATCCTTCCTTCCATCCTCCCTTCCTTCCTGGAATCCTTCCTTCCTCCCTGGAATACTTCCTTCCTTTCAGAACCCTTCCTTCTTTCCTTCCTTCCTTCCTTCCTAGAATCCTTCCATCCTGGAATACTTCCTTCCTAGAATCCTTCCTTCCTTCCTTCCTGGAATCCTTCCTTCATTCCTTCCTTTCTTCCTGGAATCCTTCCTTCCTTCCTTCCTTCCTGGAATCCTTCCTTCCTGGAATCTTCCTGGAACCCTTACTTCCAGTAATCCTTCGTTCCTTACTGGAATCCTTCCTTCCGGGAATC
>NW_024879488.1:0-32087 GCF_009819885.2 Catharus ustulatus
CTGCTGCATAATTTGCTTTTCTTAACTCTGCAGCACTTGGAGATGCTGTTTTGATGATCTCTATTTTCTACTCCTTTATTTTCATGAAAATGTTATGCAAAATCCCAAGGTCCAGTTTTCAAAAAGAATTCAGAAGGGAGAGGATTACATTGATAGATTTTCAGAGCATGAATGTGGCCTTTGAAAGATGCTGCTGGAAAGGAGAGGATTTCCCTCCACATCCTGGTTTGTGACTCCATGGTGTGCCTGGCCTATGGATGAAAGTTCTGTCCTGCATCAGGGCTGGTGGGGAAGAGATCAGGACATTTAGGAGAATTCCTGCTTCTCATGTTCTGAAAGTTTTTTGGTTGTAACCACCTGGCTGAGGTGCAGGTTCATTGGGGAATACCTGCACTAGAGCCAGGCATTTGTTGGGTTACCCAAGCTAAGCAAGGCCTGGAGCAAGTTTAATCTCTGACTGACCTTCATTTGCTTTCCAAAGGCCCTTAGTAAGTAAATAATTTCCCCAGCAACATGCAAATGGAGTTGCCATTAATATTAACGACAGCTATTATTTACTAAATAGACTTCTTGGTTAACTGTGTGTTTATTGAAGGTTTGAATAAAGTCAGAGTGTGATCACTGTTATGCAGCAGCTGCAGGCTTGAGGATGGGGAAAGGCAGAAATAATGAGTTGGCAGGTGGCCTGTAATCACCTGCTTAGGATGCTCTTGGTGTGAAATCAAATGCTCAGCACTTGCCCTGTAAATAAAGTGACCTTCCTGGCTGATGTGTCTGTGTCTGGGGCAGAGGGCTCATGTGCAATGCATCCCAACCCTGAATCTTTGGCATAAGCTCAGTTCCTGACTGGTGTCAATCCTGCAGGAGTCTCACAAGGGGAGCTGAGTTCTCAGGGCAAAAGTCACATTTTGGGTCACTTTGCTGGTTTTCCAGGCTGATTAATCTGGCAGGGATTTATGTTAATGTGTCAGGACTTTGCAAGACTGACTTGTCTTTTTTTTTTTTTTGGCAGCTGGAGTCCTTCTGAACTGTAGTTCAAATATCAGTTTAATAATGAGACTTTCTTAATTTTTTTTTCCTCAGTGAATCTGATGAAAGTTTTATGGGAGATAGAATCTTCAGTTTATCTCATGCTTCCTTATACTGGAGCATTTTAATTTACCCTTCCATCATTGGAATGGTAAACAAGGAGGAAGGGCATGGCTTAAGGATGTTATTTTCTAGGCTGCTATTCATCTTGAAGAGATGGAGTTAATTACGAAATGCCTTTTAGCACGAGAAAGGCCCAGTGCAATTTGCTCATCAGTGCTGAACTGTGCTCATTTATTCTGGGTATGTGCAACCCTCAGGAGACTTCTTCAACTTCAAACTTGAATGCTCCAAAAATTCTGTCCTTAAGTGTATTTGAGTGTCCTATAGCTCTTACCATGGGCTGGATGGCACAGGGGGGTCCCTGCCTGGTGCTTCGTCACAAGGAGCCCCTGTGCCAGTCCAGTTCCCCTCCAAATTGTACTGACTCTGAGCTGATGCTCAGAAAGTTGCTTAAATTATGGGTCCCTCCACTGGTTTTCAGTTCGTTATTTTAAATACTCTCTCTGTTTGATATTCTGGTGTGCATTAGCTGATGTTCCTGAAGCCACAGTCCATGGTGGGCATTCCCAAATTGTCCTAGTTTGGAGGACAGGTGTCTGCTGAGAAAGGCCGGAGCCTCTCTTTGAAATGGAGAATGGAAACCCCCTCCCTCCAAATTATTATAATTTTGAAATCAAGGGGCTCTCAGGCAAAGATATGGGAATAGGAATAACAGTTCTTTACTAGGGAAATTAAAATAGAAATACAGTACTACAAAGAAACAAACCCCAAACCCTGACACAGTCAGAGTACAACCTGACACCCGTCAGGCAGGGTGGTGGCAGCAGTCCCATCCCATGGTGGCTGCATCCTCCTGCAGTGACAGATGTGGCTCAGCTGGAGCAGTGCTCCTGTACAAGGTGCAGTTTCCCTCCGGAGCTCCAGTGGTGATGTGGAGAAATCCGGTTTTCCTCTGGAGTCCAGTGGAGAAAGGGGCTCCCTTAGTGTCCCCAAACCTCTGTTTTTATCTTGGTAAGAAATGTTGGGACTCTTCCCCCTGGCTGGAGCAACTCCCAATGGGATGCAGTAATTTTATCAGTGCCACAGTGGGACTCAATGGCCATGAGCAGAAAATGACTGGCTGGAGGAAGGATGGGTTGTGAAAAGATAAAGAACAATGCCCCACCTGGTTTCAATGGATGGCCCATTAGCAGGAGATATCTCCCGTGGAGATCAGGATCACTGCCCCACCTGGTCTCATCAGATGGTGATAGAACAGATACTTTTGGTCAGTCCTGTGTTGTAACCCAAGACATAAATTTTCCCTGCAGCTGGGTGAGACCCTGAACAGACCTGTGGGCACTGGAGAGGTGTGGGCATTGCCAGGGGTGCCTTCAGGGAGCCTAAACTGTTCTCAGTGGGTGCAATTCTGAGCATCCAATATTGAGAACTAGGGGCAGATCTTATTATAAAGTTAATATCCTACTCCATGTAAACATGCTGGGAGCCAAACATGAATTCTTGCATTTCCTGTCTTTTAAATGCTCGACTTGGCAGCTGTAATAATGTTTAACAATAAGGTGTGTCTTAGTGATTCTCTCACTGGATTGATGGAAAACACAGTTATGCTATAATGGCAAGAGAAAAAAACAGATCCCTGGGTAAGATTGTAATGAATTCTCTTTGCAAATAAATAGGTTGGAAACCCTTTTTCTTTCTGGCATGTTACTATTCTACTCCAAAGGGAAACAAGCAATCTTGAATGAACAGAATTATTGTTGTTAGAAGGAGTAAAATACATGGTTCAATATTCTGTCAATGTATGAATACACTTAAAATTGTGGGGGCTTTACATTGCAAAATAATTTAAAAGAATAATTTCTGCTTTTTGTGCATTTGCCTAAGATATAGCCCAGATATACTGAAAAAAAAAAGGTGTCAAACTGTTTCCTGAAAATAATAAGCACAGCACTTTAGGGAGGCGGAGAATTATTTTGAGAAACAGAACCTGTGATATACATAATTTCCAGAGCTGAAGTGTGATATTTAATTGCTTGTTTTTACCTTCAGCCCAGGAACGTTGTAAATCAAACTCTTAATTCATTGCAAAGCTCTGTTGTGTCTAGGTCAAAAATGCAAGGCATCATCTCAGTGTGATTTGTACTGCTGGAAATGCGGAGGAATCCTTCCAACTGCTGATTAAATGCTGTTTGCAAATGGACTTGAATTATTCACCACATATTTGCCCACAAACAACAGAATTTTCTTTTAATCCTCCTCTGGTTTCACATCACACTGTGATTCACTGCATGTGGAGCGCAGGTAGAAATTCTGTTGTGGCACAGAAGCAACAGAACCAAGCTCAGAGGCAGAGATGGAGCTGTGCAGTTGTTTTTCATCCATCCTTGGGGGTGGAAGAGGAGCACAAAGCAGAAGTTTCCCATTTGAAGTAACTAACTTCACTTGTGGTTTGGATCTCTGTGGTAGCAGTGGGACTCGCTCTGACTGCATGTTCTCTGTTTAATAATTTGATCTAGAGCTGCCTTTGCCTCCTCTCGTCTGCTTTTTTTTATAGCCTGGATGTGGATTGATGGAAAATTTTTCCCAGGTCAATGCACAAATTGGAAAAGAGATTATGGTTTGGTTCCACCTTTTTCTTAAGCCTTTCCTTCTTTCTGTATCACTTTCACCCTGTCTTAGGATCCTGAAGCTCACAGAAGCCATTGCTGTGGGCAATAGATAGTGAATATTAACTGTTGGATGCTGGAGCATGTGTGTAGACTGCAGGGAATCCTCCTGACCACTGAGTGTCATTGTTAACTCAGGAGAAATGGGGTGGTGAAAAAAAAAATTATATGGGGAAGATGGGGGAGATGGATCTGTGTGGGGAGTCTGGGAGGGCATTGCCATCTCTGAAATGGTTGGGTCAGGGTTCATTTCCCTCAGAAACGCTGGGAATGGCACAGACACGATGTGCTGCCATGTTTCTGTGGGAGCAGGGATCCCTTGGCTGCTCTGGGATTGATGCTGTGAGTTTGTGGGACCCTCTCAGCTGGGTGCCCAAGGTTGCTCTGGGTTGTCTCTGCTCATCTCCCACCCAGCCCAGCTCTCAGGACTCCTCTGAGTCCTCCCCAAAACTGATGGCACTGCTGGTGTTCCTCTGGGGCCTCTTCTTGGGGCTTGTGCCCCCCACCCTTTGTCCTGTGGGGTGAACCCCAGCCCTGTCCCCCCTGGTCCCAGTGCCCTGCCTGCCCTGGCTGTGCAGGGGGTGTGGGACAAGGGCTGGTGCCTCTCTCAGCTCCCAAAGCCTTGAAATGCAATCCTCTGGTAGAAGCCATTGCCATCTGAGGCAAAATTATTTCCATAGAAGGAAAAAAATACTTTGAGAGAAATAGTTCAAATAGTGCTTTGTGCAGCTGTTTTCAAATAGTGAGTTTTACTACCTGTAAGTATTGCCATTTTCCTTTGTGGCCATGACTCTTATGTGAGCAGAGTGCAATTTCCTCAAATGTTAACTTACAAATGAATACTTTTGCTATATTGTCCAAAGAGGTGAAACCTTGAAATTCTAATGCCCTACTATGGACTATTTGCTGGGTAAACTCACCTTTATCATCCTTACCAAAGCTTGGACTCTGTTTTTGGGAATTTGGGCTTGAAATGCATCCTGTATTAGCCTTCACATTAATAATATTGCCTTTAGTGACAACAAAAGCAAAGGAGGAATGGCAATTGGGCTGGGAGAAGGAAGCTCACAGCTAGGAAGGTATTCAGTGCTGGACTTTCTGAGTGAGCAGTGTTACTTTAATTCTTCTTAAAATAATCTTGTTCTTCTATCTTTGTGCTACCCCTTAACAAGCAGTTGCTCTGCAGGGTTGCCTTCAACTCTGATAAAACCAGGCTCTTTCTTTGCAGAATGGCAGAATCCATCTTAAACCCCTCTATTATTTGAAATACCCTACTGGTGTTGTACTGACAAAGTAGCAGAGAAAACCTTCTCCAGCTGCCTTCACTCCAGTAGGATTTAACAACAAGATTGCTATTGCCCACCAGTTATGTTGCCATGAAAACACCTCCTTTATGGCCTCAAACCTCCTTAAACTGGGCAGCTCAGGCTGGGGAGGGAGTTCTGGGTTCTCTGCGGCGTTTGGGCAGAGTTTTAAGTGCTCTCAAGTACTAGAGGAGCAAATTTTCTGCCCAAATGGTTTTGCTATAAATGTGGGGGGTTGTTTGTTTGTTTTGCTTTAGCTCAAAATCACTTTGCTGTGGCTGAAGATGTAATTCAGCCTAGCTTTGATTTGTGACTATTCAGAGCCCTCTGGGAATTCAGGCATATTATTGCTCCACTCTGGGAATAGTTCCCTGCCCACTGGGTTGAGAACTGCTTAACTCCAGTGTCTCTTGAGAAGATTCAATCAATACAAGCTGCAGAGAGCCCTTTCCCTGTTCCAGGCAAGGGGCAGCATTAGCAGCACACCAGGATGACAGAGCCTGGGCAAACCCACATGGAGGCTGAGTGCCATGGGCATTAGCACAGGAAAGGAGAAGAGCACTGAAATAATTATTAAAAGTGATGTATTTGTTTTTATTTTTATTCATAACAAATTAAAGTCTTTAACTGTCCCTGTCAACACCAGCTCTTGATGCCACACTGCTTGTGTCTGCTGACCTGAGAGCTGACTTGCACTCAGGAAAAAAAAAAAAAATTAAATAGAGAAATTAAATAGAGCTATTTGGAAAGACCAAAGTGGCATAAGTGGCACTTATGTGGCATAAAATGACATCATCCTTCCCCAAATCACCATCACTCCTAAGTTTGAATATCTTGTTTTCTATGAAAATGATTCTAAAATGTCATTCAATGTTTATTATTATTATTAATATTATTATTATTATTATTATTATTATTATTGGAGAAAAATAATCCTTGCCCTACAGCAGCTGGGTGGTGGAGTTCTTTCAAGGAATCAAATGTTCTTTGGTCCTTTGTGCTTTCCCTGAATTTTGGAGGTGGTGATGAGGATGATTTGTTCACTCTTAAAATGCTTCCCTGTCATTCACTGTTGATCATTTCTACTTTCTACCTGCCCCTAATCTTTACCTTTTCTCATTTTCTTCCCCAAATACTCCAAAGATATTTCTTTATCTAGTTTTCAGGGACAACTGCTTGGTCCTCTGCTTTACTCCCTGTCCCAGGAATCATCAGGGAGGTTTTCCATGGATCTTCCACCCCTTATCAGATGTGTATGGGCAAGACCAGACTCACAACAGAAACAATAAAAAACCAGGGATTATTTTTGCAGCCACTGAAATCAGCCTTGTTTGACTCTAGGAAAGGTGTGTGTGGACCAGATGGAAAAGGTGATTTGTGGTGGGTAAGACCAAATTTACCATTTCCCTGTGGCCTCCTGAGCAGCTGCTGTTCACCAAATTTGTCTCCAATGCATAGTCTCCAATGTTCTGGATGGGAAATGTTGGACAAAGGCTGTCACCCAGCTGTTATCGCTAAAACAAGTGCATTTCTTAGTGGTAAAAAAGAAAAAAAATCATTCAATGAGAGTACTGGAATTAATATCCTTAATTAAAATGACTCATTCTATAGAAAGGTCCTCTTTTAAGGTGATGTAGAACATTTTGAGGTGAACACATCAGTCAATTAACTTTAAAGCAGGGCTTGTTGTATTTTGTCTATTTTTTATTTGGATGAATTTCTGTCATGGTTCACAAGAAAACCCACAAACCCCCGAAGTAAATCCATTCCACCTAATGAAATGAAATATGTCACAGTTTAGGACTTGGCACTTGGTTCTTTCTTTCTGAAATAGTGTTTGGGTGACCTTTGTATCATGAGGATGAAGGGGGGTCACAGCAGTGACTAAGGCCTGGCAGGGATCTCTTCTGCCAGACTTTTTGCCCAGAATTGCACCAGAGACCTGAGGAGAAGCTGCTTTTGGAGCCTGCTCTCCTTGGATTGTGCTGATGATTATTTGTGGTCTGGACCTCCTGATTTTTCTCTGCTGGTTTCTGAAAGCTTGAGTGGGGTGCACACTTCCATGAAGGTCCACATGGCAACGTGTATTTGCATTTATTTCCAGCTTTTGCAAGCAAAAATTGCAATTTGTGTGGATGTCTGCAGCGAGCAGCAGCTGATGGGGGTGAGCTCCCCGAGTGCTGCAGAGCTCTGTAATGACATGGAGCTGCTGTGTGCCAGGGCACTGCTCCTGGGAGGTCCAGCTGGCATCACCCCAAGCTGGGAAATGGGCAAAAATCATGGCATTTTCCTTTACATGCTAATATTTCTGAAATCCCATTTTAGCCTCAAGAAGTAAGTCTTTAAAATAATGACATGCTTTCAAACTCAGCAGTATTCAGCCTCATAATAATAGTTATATTTTTCCTGATGGCTTCCCTGTGTGAGAAGGAAGTGTTTTATTTTCTCCATTTTACCTTTGGAGAGTAAATTGCTGAAGTGATTTGGCCAAAGCCTGAACAGGTGCCACTGCTGCAGCAGGTACCAAACCCATGTCTGTGTCCCCAAAACCACATCTGTGTCCCCAAAACCACGTCTGTGTCCTCAAACCCACACTTGTGTTCCTGATCCCTGCTGTTCCCCTGGAGCATCACCCGTCTCCAGCAGCCAGGGTGAGCTCACACTCTCTTCTGTGTGCTCATTTCTGCACAAACATCTGGCTACAGATCAGTTTTTATTTCTCAGCCTGTTTGGGAATCCTGGTGTGGGTCTGTCTGAAACAAATCTCCCTTAGGAGGGGATAGTCCCAGGCAGGAGGTGCTAATTTGGTGTTAGGGTTTGATTCTGGATCCTGTTTTGTTCAGTAGGACAAGTCTGAAGGCTGCAGCTCCCTTTATCCCACTGGAACCTCCAGGCTGTCTGGATGCTGAGATGTTTTGGAGGGTGCAGGGTGCTCTCCCCTGCTTATTCCTTGCCTCCAGTTCTGCCCATCAGCTTTGCACCAACACACACTGCTCTGCCTGGGGCTGCAGCAGACCCAAAATGAACAAATGATGCAATGAGAGTCACCCTCAGTTACTGTGGGAGTGACAGGGAAGGGAATGGATGCACCAGGTCCATTGGCTGCTTTCTTGTCTTGTTTTTGGAGCAGGTGAAACAACTCGGGGAAAAAATATTTGTCTGTACTGGCAGCTCCCATCCTTGCCATCTGTGTTTATACTGCAGTCAAATTGTTTATTTTTTGTGAGCTAAAGGCATCTTTAGTTCTAATGCAGAGCTCAAGCACTCCTCATTTTGACTCAAAGACCCTCTGTTGTTGGTGAAGCTTTTTTGTGAGCTGTGCTGCCAAGGAAGCAGGCAGTTAATCGAAGGGCTTGTGTGGGATGTCCCAGCTGGCAGATTCCAGCCAGGCTCGGGGCAGGGATGCTCATGTCCCTCTGGCCCAGCCACTGCAGGAGCTGTGATGGCTTCCAGTTGGCAGAGGGAGTTTCTTTCATGAGCAGAAGGGAAGTTGAAGAAGTCTGTGGTGTGGTGGCATTTGGTTTTTCTGTGTGTAATTGTCTGACTATTTCTCCTTTCCACTGAAGGGCTTTCACCATCATGACTTTGAGCTCTCCTGTACTCTCCCCTCTGTCTCTGCTCAGCTGGGGAGTTTTTGGCCAACTCAGACCCTTCCTTTGAGCAAGACTCTGCTCTTGAACTCAAGAGTAACACAAAACCCAGCCAGGGCTGAACTTAGCAGGAGAGCTAAAAATTCCAGCGTGCTGCAATAATGCTGAGTGCCGAGTAACTTAATAACCTGCTGAAAACAGGAATCCTGTCCCAGTCCCCTCCCCAGTCCCAGCTTCTCTGGTGCAGAGCTGTAAAGCCCACAGGGGATGGTGAGGTGATTTTTGCATGGCCCAACCCAGTGTTTGCTGGAAAGCTGTGGGTGCTGTGGGAAGGAATTCCTCCTGCTGGGTTAACCTGTCCTGGAGGGGCTGAGCTGTGATGGATGCTGGTAATGACACATGAATGACATGAAATCACAGTGGCACCAGAGGTGCTGCCCCACTTGGCTTCTCTGTACCATCACAGGAGAGTTAAATTCATTTCCCAGCAGACTTCTACAATTGCTTTGCCACACCAATTGAGGGACATGCTACTACAATCCCAAAGTTGCTGTGAGGACCTGACTCTGAGTTAGAGATCCTGCTCCCATGTTTTAAAGTGTCAGGACACAAGTAGCCCGGGGCCTCCAATTTTTCCAGAAGAGAGAATTATTAAAATATACAAGAGGAATAGGTGTTAAAGCACACAACAGTAATTGCTAGAGGAAATGGGAAGGGTTTTGACAACCTGTTGGAGAGAATAATTAGTCTAAGTCTGGGGAGAGTAAAGGATGAGAGCATGAATTGGAGAACACAATGAGCCATATTTTTGTTTCCTGTAAATTGGCTTTGCCTTCAAATGAGCTGTTCTGCACAGAGAATTTGCCACTATACTTAATTTGTTACTATTTAAATTTTTTTTTTTGGAAATTCAATCCACTCCCAAGGTCTGGATGCCTCCAGAGAGTCTAGTTGGTTAGTTGTGCTGAATTCCAGGTCTGAAATCAGTCTGAGCATGACTTCACATGCTGGGGCCTCCAACTGGTCTGTGAATAACAAAGCAAAAGGAAAAAGAAATTCTAATAATTCAAGTTGGCTTGCTTTTTTCTCTTGTTAAATTTTCATGATTTAAACTGCTTTAAGGTACTAGTGTGACTTCATTACTTCAGCAGCTTATAGGCAATAAAACTCTTAAAAGCTTAAGAGTCCAAAATGACATATCTCCTCATAAAGTGCCTTGTACTTTTAAAAAGCTTTGCAAAATTCTGCTAATGAACCTACCAGTGACAAGCAGTCAGAATGGTAAAGGGCAAGAAATCTTCCAAATCTGGGCTGCTCCCTGCCCAGCAGCGTTTTGCAGTGCAGCTTTGAAGCAGATGGAGAAAGGAGCAGGAGCTCCCACGAGGGGTCTCACACCATGCTGAGCATCTCCATGTGAAAAATGGATCCAGCTGCAGCTTCTGGGCACAGAGCAAAGACAATTGTGGAGCTCTCACTTCTACCTGCAGTGAGAGCAGGGTAATGGAGCTGCTGGGTGAGTCTGAGAAGAAAAGGCAAGTTTGGCAATGGCACATGTCAATGCCAGGCTGGAACAAGGAAGGAGAGGTTAAAACCTCCCAGTGACCCCAGCAGACCTTAAGCAGTGGGAGAGTTAAATGAAACTAATAAATTCAGAAGGATTGCTGAAGCCCTGTTCCTTGCTCAGGGAACAGGAATAGACAGATGAAACACAGAAAATCTTGTTTTAGTGCATAGAAAAATGAGAGATGTGGCAAAGCAAAAGAGTTTGTCTTGTTAGAGGGTGTCTTATCTAGTTACAGAGTCAGCTTTTGTAGGAGATGGAAATGCTTCCAGATACTCTACCAAAAATAGGAGACAAAAACTTCAGGAGAGGGTACACCCCTTAAGTTTAAAACCTCTTCTCTTGTGAGTGCCAGCAAAATTTCTGAATGCAGGAAATGATATTTAGTTCTGTTTTAGAAATTAAGGGAACTGAGGCACAGAGACCCTCAACTGGAGGCTCTGCTCCCTCCTGGGAGCTGCAGGACTTGAGGTCTTCTGGCTGCATCTCTGCTCACTTGAAACAGCTCGTGGCTTTGCCCACTGGCCATGGCCCTGGGGAGCACCTAAAACCCTTCTTTTCCTCTCCCCTGCTCCTGTGCAAAAATCAATGAGGAGCCCAAAGGCTCCTCTTGCAGCTTCTAAGGAACAAACTTTAATTAATGACGCAAAGTTCCTGAGGTATCTATTTATGGGAAGCCTTTTTGGGAAGGAATTAATGGTCTTAATGTCTGTGAATCACAGAGCATGGTTAGAAAGGCCACTCAGAGAGGTGTCTGAGGAACATTTAGATATCCCTTAAATAAAGCTGGGTTTTTTTTTTTCCCCTCCTGGCCCCTGTAAAAAGCACAGGCTGCATCTATGCAACTAATGAAATTTCCTGCTGATTGGACCCTAAACAATTACTGCATCTTCTGATTGCTAATAGCTGGGCTGCTAAGAAGAGAAAAGGCTCTATTAGGAGACAGGGACCCAACTGAGAGCATCACAGCTGATGTCAGCTAATGCCCTCTCCAGTGTACACCAGGAGTTCAACCTGTGTATGCCTGATTAATCCCAGTGTGAGGCACCTGCAGCACTGGGATGGTGTTAATCAGACCCAGCACGCTGCCCTGGCCTGCACATGGTGCTGGGAAGGATTTCTCAGCTGCAGAGAGGCAGATGCTCATCTATTTATTAGCAGCAAGTTCATCACTTCATCATTTCCCAGTGCAGATTAACTAGGAGACAAAAGGTTTCTTCTGACAGCTTTCTGGGCAGCTATTGTGGCCAAAAAAAAAAAAAAAAAGTCTCTGTGACAGTGTTTTGTTCTTCCAATATAAATGATGTGGTTCTTTCTCTTAACAACAAAACAAAGTGCTGCCAGCAGCCTGGTGTTTCTGAGGAGCCCAGCAGTAATGAACAGGGAAATGAAGCCCAAATCCTGGGAGCAATTTTGTGCAGTAAATAACCTGAACAGCACGGTGTTGAGACTACCAGGATGAACACACATGTCTCGTTGGGAAGAGGATCTGGAATAAAAATAGAGTTGTTAGTTTTGCCAGCAAGCAGCACCACCTCCCTGTGCCCACAGATGGGCTGGGTCTGAATCCTCACCCCACTGGTTTTAAGGGAGGATGAGAAGGGAAACTCAGCTCAACTGATACAGCTGCAATTTATCCCAGGGCTCTGCTCCTCTCTGCAGCTCCTCTGGAAGCCTCTCCCAGGCACTGCTCCTCTTCTTGAGTCTGTGGTTTCACTCCTTGGGCAATAAAATATGCTGTGAAGGGCACAGTGAGAATAGGGGCTGTAAATTTGGTCTTTGCCTGTGGTCCGTAACAGCTGAAGGGTGTTAGTATTCAAGATATGCTTAGAAGTTCCTGTTTTCTCCATATTCTGCAGGGAGAATGGTAAATCTGTGGAATTGGGGTGATACTTCCTATGAGGTTTATAATATGATGTTGATCAAGTCACTCAGTCTGTCATAAATTTGTTTAATGAATATGTATTTCTGGTGGCACAGAAATATTCTTGTGCCACCAGATGTTGGAATGGGATGGGAGCCATCTGAACACACTAGAAAGGAACTCTGGGGGTGACTTCATGGACTGTTGTGTGGCTTGGATTTCATCTGGTCTGCAAACTGCTTTGAATTTGGGGTCTTCCAAGAATGGAGTAGCTCATTAGTCCTGGCAGAGCTTTTACAGTGCTGGATAATACTGGGGTTTCTGGCATTGTCAGTGTATTTCTTCTTGTGCATTGGTGCTTAATCTGCAGTGGAGTTTTATTCAGAGTCCTTTTTTCCATATATATAATAATATTTTCCTAAAGCTTTCACCATTAAATTAACACTAGGGTGTGGAGGACACTTTTTATTTTTACTTTTCATTCCTGTGGTAATGTTCTGTAGAGTGACTCTCTTCTGCAGATTTCATTAGAAAAAAACAACCTTTTACTATTTTCTTCCAGCTGGGGTTCACCATTGCAGAATTGATCCTGTTTGCTCACAGAACCAAATGTCCTTATTTCCCTGATGACAGCAATTTATTGATATATCAAGTGTCCTTTATCTTGGAGATTGCCTGGGTCCCCAAAGCTGAGTGCCCAGAGGGCCTTGTGATGGTACTGAAATTGTCTGGTTGGCTCAAATGGGATGTGGAGCTTCCTCTGGAGATGCTCTGCAAAGAAAGTCAGCAGGGACTGAAAAACAAATAAGGTTTTCTTGTAGTTTGTTGCTTTGCTGTCAAATATTTTGATTTCCTTTATTCCTCTAAGGCTCAGTTCTGGTTTTAATGGAGCTGTGGGTAAGACATGTTATCTATCAGGCTAAAGCTCGTGTTCCCAAAAGGAATATCTATTTTCTTAAGCTCCTCTGCCGTCTACACTCCACTTTCCTTTTCAAACCATTTCCTTATCTCTGCCATATATTTTTGTTGGGCTTTTTTTTCCTGTCAGGTTAGGTCTTTAGTCTCTCTTCCTCAAATTTTCTATATCTTCTGCACAATTTTGCTCCCTTTATCTTCAAATACAACTTTAATGCACAATCCTTGGAGACTCCCTGCTGGGAGAACAAGCAGCAGCTATTTGAAGAGTTAGGCTGTGCTTTACTGAGGTTGAATTTTCTCCTCATTAGAGAACAGGATTATGGTATGGCTACCAGGGAAGAACAATAAAGGTGGTGGGTGTTTCTTCCCCTCTTTGTTCTGCAGCTCTGCAAGAGCAGCTGCTTCAGGTGCCAGGTGGTTCCTCTGCTCCTGCCTGTGATGTGCAGCTCTCTGTGCTCCCAGCCAGAGCTGGGGAACCTCTGTTGGCCAATCAAACACCATTTCAAATAATATGATGGGTATTTAAATGCACTCCTACTGTGGTTGTGCAGTTCCTTGTGCTGAAGTGTAATCCATCTCCTCTGGCTGGAATGCACCAGGGTTTTTTTGTCTGGCTTTGGCTGCTCAAACACAGCTCTCTGTGCTCCATGATAAAATGCTAATGGGGCAAAACACAGGAAATGCAAATCACACGGAAAAGGAATTGGGCATGAGAGGATGATGAAAGGTTATTCTGACTGTGGGGCTGTGTTCAATTAAATTGGGACTCCAGCTCCTGGGGAACAGGACTGGGTGTGTTTTTGAGGATGTCTGCCAGTGAGGGCCTTCAGGACATACTGAGAAAGATGTTGACAGTGATTTGTTTACTTTACAGAAGTTTCTCTTTCCCTTGCTGAGGACTGGTGCCAGCTGCAGCCTGTGATTTCCTCTCCAAATTTGCATAGGGGAGGAGAGAAGATGAGGAAAAAGATTGATTTGACAGGGCACAACTTTGCATTTATCTATAGGAAACCAAGATCCCTCTGACATGAGGGCTTGTGAAGGTTTAAGATTGTGCCATGTAGTTTTTAACATCAGCTTCTCCTGCATAATAGGGAACTTTTTGCTGTCAATATTTCCTACTGGATGAGATGACAAAGAACAGTTGCAAATGGGAATCCTTTTTAAAAAGATTTGGGAATAAAATGTGTGTGGCTTTGAGGTTGGGAAGAACCCTATGGCAGCATCTTGTTAAAACTACAGGGCTGAGGTGTTTCTGTGCCTCATCAGGCACTGGGAAAAGGTCCCAGTGAGACTCAGCTTTCTTATCTCCCTCTGATAGTTCGTCCTGCCTGTTCTCAGAAAGTTTTGGGATAGGAGGTCTCTGATGGCTTTAAGGGGAGCTTTTCCTGGTAAAAGGAGTTCAACAGCTCCAACATCTCTTGCAGGGCTGATCATCTTCCACATACACTTCAGACAGTCATAAATACATTTCTTGACATTATGGGCTGATTACAACGAATGAAAATCTCAATTATGTGTACAGATCTCAGCCTAGAAATTTCCAGAGGAAATGTATTTATCATTTATGATCACCCACAGTGGGCATATGTACATACACATTTTCTGCTTTTGTGGGACTGAAACGCCCTAAATGTATTACAGTAGTTTCAGAAACCAAATCTGAGACAAAAGGGTTGTCAATTATGCTGTGAGAGCAGGGGAGGTTTGCCAAGTGGAAAGTCCCTCTGGGATTATGGATGCTTCCCTTGCACCTGCTTTCCACTGATAAGGGACAGGAATAATAAATCCCTCTAAGATTGCTTTTCCCTGGCCAGGGAGTCGTGTAGGTGAGAGGCTGCAAGCTTGATCTGCAATGCCACTGGCTGAGAACAGCGAGCTTCAATAAGGAAGAGGAAAATTGGAGCTGAATGATGATTTTAAGAAAACCCAGCCCAATCTTTCTGCAGAAGGAGTCAGCTAAATTAGAGCAACATGTTCCTTTTAGTAGTGTGAGTCTCACAAGCTGCATAACTCTGGCTGAGAAAGAATCCAGAGCCAGGGACTGCCTTCCCCTTGCTGGTGTGGGACCATCAGCACCTGCTGCTCCAAACACGTTTGGGAACTGATCTGGTTTTATGATTCCTTTTCTGCTGAGGGTCTGGATGATGCCTCATGCTGCTGTGTAGCCTTTCCCCCAACATCTGGGTCTGATGGAGGTGGGGGTGTGAGGCACCTCCAAAGGTGGGAAAAGACCCTTTGGGGTTTGGAAGTGTTCAATCTGTATAGGCACTTCAGCAAATGTGGGCTCCCATTTTCCTGACTATGTCAGTTCATTTGGTTATTTGGCTCCCTGGAATGGCTTTCAGCAGTTGCTTTACCACAGCATTCTTGTGGTCTGTGCCTGACCTCTCTATTCTCCTTTCTCTTCTTCCATGGAAATGGCAATAAAAGGGGCAGCTTTAAACTGTGGGTTGTTTTTTTTTCCACGGGTTTTTATAAGAGCTGTCTTCTACAGGAAGCTTGTAAAAATGAATGGAAAGACATTGATGGATACAATGGATAATTAACCTGGCTGAATTCTAAAGGAGTTTTTACTTCAGGATAGGGTACACCAGCATGCACATTCTCCTTTTCCTTTGTATTTCATTCATCTGTCTGTCTGTTTTCTGTCTTTTGTCTGCAAGGTGCTTTTTGGTAAGACATCAGTCTTGCAAAGGTGAAATAATGTCCATTCTTCAAAATATGAAAGTGCAAAGTATTACTGTGAAACTCCTTCAAATAGATTTCCACTGAATAAAAAACCCTGTTGGGAAAAAAAATCATAAGGCAGCAGAAGATGCTGGCAACAGACAACTGAGCTGATATAAGAACTCATTTATGGTGGAGCATCACACTGTGTGCAGGGGGCTGAGGTGAAGCAAGTCCCTCTCCAAAGGGGAGTTGGGGAATAAAGCAGAGAAGCAGCTGGAGAAGTTTTTGGTAGAACTGTCTCTGGGGATGATTCCTGGTGTCTGCCCCTTTTTTCCTGTGCTCCTTGAATGCAGACTCTGAGCTAACTAGAAACTTCTGGTTGGAAAGGGATAATTTCTTTCATCTTTTTATTCTTCCTCACCCTTTTTCCAGCAGAAAACTTCCAAAAATCACAAGCAGAAACCACAGGTTTTTCAACCAAGTGCAGCATTTTTGTGGGGAGAGAAAAATGGAGCAGGTTCAAGTCCAGCTTCCTCACAGAGGTACTTTTGCTAAAAAATGGGGGTGACTTTATATTCATAGTGAGAATTGAAGGCTCTTATACTGAGCTAAAGCCTGGTATCTAATTCTGGACAAAAATCTCTGAATGTGATGGAAATTTTGACTAAGCAAGGGCAGTGACGTGGGCTCTGTAAGGCTCCTTGCTCTGACTCTGCTTTTCAAAGCCTGCTCTGACATTGTCTGTCACCTGCCAGAATCTTTCAGATGAAGAATTTCCTTTTTTCCCCTGAAAATGAAGACAGCTGCTGCCTCTCACTCAGCACTGATTCAGATGTGGTTTGTTCATAGGTAGCTTTAACCAGAATGAACAATTCTCTCTAGTTCTGCTGCTTCTCATCCTGGCTCTGTTTTCTTATTTTCAATGTGTGCCCTTGTCCCAAAGGCCAGTCTGTGCCTATCCATGGAAAATTATGTTTCTCTCCACTTTCAAGTCCCTAGGTCTAGCATGCTTGAGAGCTTTTTATATTCATTCCAGAGTCCTTGTGAATCTTGGGGAACTGTGGAAACCTTTGAGCCTTTGGTTGGGTCTTGTCCCATCACAGAGGAGATGTGATGGAGAGACAAAACCTCCCCTCAGGTCAGTGGTTTCAATGGGAGTGGGAGCAATACAAATGCAGCAGAAATTACAATTAATGATTCTTTAATAACTGAAAGGCAGTGCTTGATTTCTGCCTCTGCATTCTGAGAAATAATGAGGAATATTTCAATGTGAAAACTGCCTTGGAGCCTGGGAGTCTTTGGTCCTAGGGGGGCAATGGGAGCATGTGGCTCTGTACAAATGCTGTCGGAAAACCCACAGGACAAATGCAGCTATTTCACAAGTCATTTCCCAATTTTCATATATTTCTCATTTCTGCCTGATTAAGATTTTCTCCAAAATGTGAAAATTGCTGTTGATTTTTCCAGCTGGAAATGGTAAATCACTTATTGAAGCTGGACTGTCTTGCTTGCCTAATTTGAGCAGATTGTCTTTTAATGAGTTGCTGTGATCCTTATCTTATTTCAACCACCCTGGCTCAGTGCCATATCCACCTTGTGGGAATTTAGGAATTCCTTCCTTGTGTCTGCTACAGCTCTTTGGGATTTTCCTAAAAGTGGAAGCCTCCTTTGAAATTTTGCTGGAGACATCAGCCCTGTTCAATGGCAACAGAGGGATCTGAATTCCCTTTTGTGTCATGGTCTTACCTGAGCTTGGTATCACCTCTTAGGGGCCAGACTGACTTTGTACCAAGTCACTTGGACCAGAAAATAAGGGAATGAGAGTCTAACAGCACCCAGTTCTCAGCTGAGCGGGTGAGGGGGTTCCTTAGATGTCTCTGCCATGTCATACTGAAGTAAGGGGCATTAATGTAACATGTAGGGGTTTTCAGTGCCAAAAGCTCTTCCAAGGGTCACAACAATGCAGTTGCTGCCTGGAATCTTCCTCAAGTGCTCTGGAGCCTGGCAGTGATGTCCTGTGCTGCCATTGTCGCTGCTGGCCTCAGCTGTGTCTCTTTTATCATAGCTTCCAGCAATGCATATGGTTCACTTCATCTTTCAGATAGCATCGATTTCAGAGGAGTGTTTCTTATTTCAGACTTCTCCCTTCCTATGTGATAAGGAAACCTATTTTTTTTTTTTCCTTACAAGATTATGTAGCATACATTCTTTGGAGGGTAATTTCACTAATTCTCCTTCGGTACGCTGACAGCACAATTATCATCTCACTTGACAGCTGTTCCCTTGAATTTTAAACATCCAAAACACATCCAAGGGCACTGGAGCAATTCAGTGGTATTGCTGTCTGTTGCTGAGAAGTGTTGAGCATTTTTGGAAGGGGAAAGGATTTCTGCAATCCCAGGGAAGACATTCCACAGCATGTAGATAGCAGGTCTCTGATGAGAAGGGATTTGGGAAATATTATCAGATTTAAGACTGAACACTACAAGCAGTGAATTACCAGAAAGAGCAACTAGGAGCAAAGGAGATGAAACAGAAAAATAAATACAGTAATTTCACGATTATAAGCCGCACCATTTTGACTAAAATTTTGGTCCGAACCCGAAGTGCGGCTTATAATCAGGTGCGACTTATATATGGACAAAGAACGAAAAGTTGCTGTTTTGGTTTGGAGGACAGGTGTCTGCTGAGAAAGGCAGGAAGCTTCTCTTTGAAATGGAGAATGTAAACCCCCTCCCTCCAAATTATTATAATTTTGAAATCAAGGGGCTTTCAGGCAAAAATATGGGAATTAGGAATAACAGTTCTTTACTAGGGAAATTAAAATAGAAATACAGCACTACAAAGAAACAAACCCCAAACCCTGACACAGTCAGAGTACAACCTGACACCCGTCAGGCAGGGTGTTGGCAGCAGTCCCATTCCATGGTGGCTGCATCCTCCTGCAGTGACAGATGTGGCTCAGTTGGAGCAGTGCTCCTGTACAAGGTGCAGTTTCCCTCCGGAGCTCCAGTGGTGATTGTGGAGAAATCCGGTTTTCCTCTGGAGTCCAGTGGAGAAAGGGGCTCCCTTAGTGTCCCCAAACCTCTGTTTTTATCTTGGTAAGAAATGTTGGGCTCTTCCCCCTGGCTGGAGCAACTCCCAATGGGATGCAGTAATTTTATCAGTCCCACAGTGGGACTCAATGGCCATGAGCAGAAAATGACTGGCTGGAGGAAGGATGGGTTGTGAAAAGATAAAGAACAATGCCCCACCTGGTTTCAATGGATGGCTCATTAGCAGAATATCTCCCATGGAGATAAGGATCACTGCCCCCACCCTCAACAGATGGTGATAGAACAGATACCTTTTATCACGCTCTGGATTGTAACGTGTGGCTTATAATTGTGAAATTACTGTACTTTGCTTTGACTTTCCTTCAGAGGAGGAGCTGGTCCTCCCATGCACTGGGCATTTCCAGTGAGATGTGGGTAAAGGAGCTGAAGTAGAGTCAGACACTGTGGGTGATCACACAGCTCTTCCCAGTGACTTTGATCCCTGTCGGACTTGAACCCCTGAGCAAATCTTTGACATCAAAACAGCAGTGTGAATGAGGGACTTGTCAGTTGGAGATTCAGTAAATGAAACCTCATTTTCTGTCAACCCAAACTCAAATGTAGTATTTTGGAGATATTGGTGGTTTAACTCTGTGCATTCATGGGATGGGGCTAAATCCCTGACAGCAGGCAGAAAACAAGGGGTGAGACTTTCAGCATCTCCAGAGTTGTTTCTCTGTCGTCCACCAGGTCTTTTCTTCCCCCTCTTGTTGAGATCCTTAGTTTTTTCAGCAAAATGGGGGGAGGGAAAGGGCCAGAACTTTCAAAAGGAGCCATAAATACAAATGTCATTATGTTTTACTCATTTGGGTGTGCCTGAGATGGGAAACATTGAAGACCCTTAACCCCAGGGTGTTTTTACAAGTCAAACTAATCAAATCAACCATGTGAGTATTTACAAATAAAAAGTGCTCAGAATCACTAAACAGGTATAAAGAAATTTGATGCCTTATCATTAATTGTGCTTTATCATTTTTAATGCAGAAAGCATCTATCTTTTCTCCCTGAAGGCCAAGATGGTTTGCCAGAACTTTAGGGAAAAAAGGTTGGGATCTCTCCACAGCTTGTTGTGTTCCCCATCCTGCATGGAAGGGTCTTTTTGTGGCACCTGTAGCATCTCCTGTACTAACTGATGAATCACGAGATAAGGGAACAAATGTTAATGAGATAATTTCATTTAATCCAGGCCTGAGGTCTGCCTCCCTGTTGCCTTGGAGACAACACAGCCCTTTTCTGGAGGGATGTGAATGGGATTTGCCTGAAAAGTGCACTTGAGTTTGTTCTGCACCTTTCCAGCAGCTCGTGTAGCTTCTGGTTTAGGAAAAGAGCAGGGGCTCTCTGTTCTTCCCACTTCATAAATATGGACATGTTTGCCAATAACCGAGTTTCCTATTAATGTTTGACTAAAAGCTGAGGCCAAAAAGCTCGGGTTTATGGTACCCACTTAGTAGGAGAGATAGCTGAAGTTGAAAAAGCATTTTTACTAGCACTGGTTGCAAATGGGTGCTTAGGACAGAGCCCACCCTGGTGCACAGCACCAAAAACCACATTGTGCCTCTGAACAGGCTGCTGGGATCCTGCAGCCCTTCCTGGGAGGGTCAGCAGCTGCACTGACTGACATTTGAGCAGTGGCAGTTCTGGTCATTGTCTGTGCTGCTGTGAGAAGGATGGCTCTGCTGACAGACCCTGGCTCTTTGTGCATTCTGTTCGAGCACTCCTGCAGAACGCGCTGCTGGGCAGCCTGAGGACCCAAGGACTGGAGAGGATTCATTCATCTGAGCTTTCTAACCAGTATTCACCAAAATTGGCAACACTTTCCCATCATTATCCAAAATGAATATAATTTTTTCCTCATTCCCATTGCCAAGGAATTAATTGATCAGCCCTTCTGATTGCCAGTTGCTTATTTGATTTCCCCCCTTCCCGGTCAAGTGAAACTGCCAAGGTCCAGCACCTTCCTTCTTGGCTGATTTAATGACTTCACTTTTGCTCTTGAATCTTTTCCCCAGCTTCACCTTTTGCTGTCCAGTACAGCTGCAAAGTTTCCCCAGGTTTGCTCCTCTAGGAGGTTTTGTCCTCATCTCCTACAGATGCTGCTGTAGATGGAAGGTTTCCATTTCCCCTCTGTGCTCCAGCCCCCTCCCAGCAGCATCAACAGCAAGTCTGCTGCTCCCAGCCCCCAGCAGCAGGTAGGAACAGGTTCCTAATGCATGCACACTAATGTCTTTCTCTTTGGAGCACAATCTCTTTTGTGATATTATGAACTACAGTGATTGTTCAGGCCTGTGTTTGCCATTGTACTCATTGTACTTATTGTGCTTTCAGTCTGTGCAATCAGCAGGATATGGGAAGGATTCTTTGGCACCTTTGCTTAGTGATTAGTATTTGTATAGCACTTGAAAGCTTAAAATGCTTTAAGAGGGATAAGTAGTGTTATTAATAATGACATGCTTTACCATACGGAATGGAGCTTATGCATATTTGTGTGATAATCCCCAGTCTTCTCTTTATCAAGCACTGTTGTCTTTCTGATCTGCTCCCAGCTTATCTTCCTCACACCTGTCAAAGCACTTTTCAAACAGCTTTCCTTCTTCCTCTGATTAAAGGCACACACAAAAAAGATTCCTCTTAACACAGAATTCAGCCTTCAAGTTTCAGTCGCCATGCCCAGATGTGGTGGTCTCTAAGCCATGTTCAGAGACTTTGATCTAGTCAGGTTCCCACTAATCTCTCTGCCTATTGCTGACCTAAGATCTGCCATTCATTAAAACCCATTTTTTCAGCAGCATTTGGGGTTTGATCTTCCTGGAGGAGTGCTTTCCTGTGTCCAGGTAATGTTTCATCTGTGCTTTTTACAAACCAATTTATTTTTATGTCACTCCCTGTAGCTCCTTGTTGGAAAATCAGCTTTGTGGCTGAGGAGTAAATTAATAGAGACACAGAGAACATTTTTTCTTAATGGTTAAGGCAGCGTTAAGGCAGAATTTTTTCCCCTTTTATCTCAAGTTGAAAAAGCTGGGTGAATTTTGTGTGAACCTCTCTGCTTGAATTTTGAGGAGGTTAGGGCAGGAAGGATGTCTGGAAGAGATGGAGGAGTCTGTGTTTTTTAGGTGACCACCATTCTCCTTTGGCAGGACCCCTTTCAGCCCCAAAATAGCTCCATGCTCAGTAGCACGTTGGCATCAGCACCCTTCCAAGTGTTTTAAAATGTACAGGAGCCAACAGAGGTTCATTGCCAGCAGCTGAGCTTGGCTGGTTTTGTAGAACCTGCTCAGGTTTCCAGCCCTGCTAGCAAAATATTGGTGTAATCACAACCTTTCTGCTTTACCAGGAGACAAGAAAGAGAAGAGCATTTCCTGGAGAAAGGGAGGCACAAAATCTCTGCTCTGGGCAGGGTGGCTCTGTGCAGAGTTACCAGCGTGACTGAGAGGAAGGGTTAATTCACAGAGCTGAGGAGAAATTAAATTATTTGGCTCTTCCTCCTCCAGCCTGGGTCACCCTGTGCTCAGACACCCAATTTTCATGGAGCAGAGTCCTGAGCACATGGCCTGGGAAGCAGAATGGAGATGTGGGGCTGGACCAGACCCCAGAGCCACCAGCCCTTCTTGGGGGATGGAGATTCTACTTCTAGGCACATCTTGCTTCTCTGAGTGTCCATTTTATAAATATTTTGCCCTGATGGATAGAGTTGATGAGCATTTCTTTTTCTTCTCTACTCAAATGGGATACTGAGGATATTCAGGTCTGGTAAAAATTGATTGCCATCAGTTGATTATCCAAAGTGACTTTTCAAACCCTGTGCCTCCCTCCCATTCTGACTGATATCCTGGGGTACATACACCTGGCCTAGTGCTCTGAAATGCAGAAAAGACTTTTCTCTCCTACACACATGAGATTTTTTTTCCTATATAATCTCATTTTTGACATGATTCTCTTAGAACTTCCAAGATTCAGTACAGCAAAGGCCCCAGAAATGTGAAAATACCTTAGTGGAGTGTGCTGCAGGGGAGATTCAGACCTTCAGAGAAAATTATTATTTTATTTTTAGAACTGTGTGATGACCAAATCAAATTATCAGAGCCTTGCCAATAAGAAAATCAGCAATATTGGATTGATGCTTCTCTTTCAATTACCTGCAGCATTTTCAGAGACTTGAGAGTAAACAGCAATTCAAGCTGCCTGTTGCTCAGAGGCTTTAATTAACTCTAATGATAATTGCAGAACATGTGTTGCCATTTTGGGCAGCAATTACACAGCTTATGTGGGGATTCTTGTGTGGGTGAAAAGTGGTCTGGGGAAAAAGCCCTTGGTATCTGAATATGTATTTCTACACTTGCTGCTAAACTTGGATTTTATTAGAGAGGAATCTGCTTTCAGCTCTGAGCACTGAACATCACTGAACATCCTCCTGCCATGCACACTCAGGCCAAACAGAGCCTGGTTTGGGCTCTGGTTTTATTCTGAAAAAACAGAACTGATCTCCCTGCTCAGCATTTCAAGAATCTTTCTGAATGGGGACACAAAGATTGAATTTTCCTTGGAAACACAAGAGCCTAGAAAGGATCCACTGTAAGGAGCACAGACCATTCTAAGAGCACAAGCTAATAAAGGTTGGCTCCTGTGGGATTTAGGCTCTGTCCTGAAAAGCCCAGCTGAAATGGAGCTGGTTTTGGGAGCACAAACAGCCTCATTCTGTGGATGTTCTCACATAGGTCTGTCTTTATTAGTTTTGGAAGTTTTCTTGGATGCTTAGTGAGCAAACATCATTCCACTGACAACCAACCTCGAGTGACCTTAGAAGCTTTATTAAATTTACCTTTCTTCTTCCTTCTCCTCTGACTCCATCAGAACTAAAGTAATTCAAGGCTCATGGTGTGTAACTCTCACCTAAAAATGAAATTCCAGCTCCTTGGGGTTCCTGTTGTCTCTGTTGTAGGGAAGTTCTCACAAATCTCCTGATCAAAAACATCCCTTCTTAAAAAGGGAGCATTTCAGTTTGATTTTGAGAGGTTGGAAATGGTTCCCCATTACTCAGTTGGAAAACTTGCTCAGTTTGTTTTTCTTTGTGTTTTGTTTTTTCTTCTCCTGAATGTGTTTGATAGACTTCCTTTGAGTACTCTGTTTTTGTAACACAGGCTGTGAAATCATCTCTAAATGTTGTAGCCCACATTTATCAGCAATCAAAAGCATAAAAAAGCAGATGAAAGCTGGTTTCTTTTGCTTTTGAATAGAAGAGGTTGAAAAAGAGCTAGTGCCATGGAGACACAAAAGAGCCCTCCTCATAAAGGCTGCTGGGAAGGCAAAAACATGGACATTTTGGAAACTAAGTTAATGGCTTTATTTCAAAAGTCTAAGCAAAGCAGCCAAAATATTTCTGGGATTTTATTTTATTTTATTTTATTTTATTTTATTTTATTTTATTTTATTTTATTTTATTTTATTTTTTTGCTTTCTGATGTTAGAAAACGCATCTGATGGGTGAAATTTTTGACAGGTAAATTTCAGGAAATTATTTGCTCCAAAGGACCAAATGGGATAGATGCACTAATTGTTCATAAACCCTGAGTGGCACTTACTGCTTGGAAAGAGTGAAAACAAACCAAAAAAAGGGTTAGATAATATTTTAAAAACTTGTTAGAGGTTCTGTATTTGGTAGAAATATTTCATTAACCTGCAGGGACCATGAAGTGATTTAATAAATCTTTTATTTAATAAATCTTTTCACATATATGCTGTGTTCTGGTCTTAGGTAGAATAAAGCTGATTCAAGCTGAGGGGAGAAATTTTTTTATTTAATGAATATCTCCTTTTCAGTCTAGCCTTATTCCTTCAGCCTTAGGACTCATGCACAGGTGACTTCTGTTTGAACTATCACTTGATCTGATAGCCTTTGGGGACATCCTGATGGGTTTTTACAATAATTTGGGTGTGAGATGAAGGAGAATCAAATAGAGCAAACTCTAAACCAATTACTGTGCTACCATAGTTCTCATTTTTGTCATTTCAAGTTCAAAGGGAGCCAAGGACCCTTTTTGGACATGGATTGCAGTTGCTGGGTGTCATTATAAATACATTTCTTGGTGACTATTTCATGCTGAGGCTTGAAAGGTTGCTGAGTCCTATTCTGCATCAACTTCAATCAGGCACCACCTGCCCAATAAAAGGCCTGGAAATGATCCTGAGAGCATTTGGTGCCTGCTGAGTCTGTCCAAGTGTACTGAGAGAACCCCACACTCCAAGCTGTGCTTTGTCATCCCCACTTATGAATTCTCCAGCAGTGCTGATTTTTCTAGAATTTTGGGGGAGCTCTTGCCTCTTACCATGACATAAAATCATGTCTAATCATGAAGAAGGAGGCTGAACTTCAAAGATAAAATTAGCTTTTAGGGCCTGCTGGTAGTGCTGACAAAGGAGAGTACTTGAGCAGTGTGCTTTAAAGTAGCACAGCAAGGTGAGAGTGTCCCAAGGTTATAATAAACGTGGGAGCTTTGTAATTACTCCTGGCTATTGTATGGTAATCAGAAGTGCAGACTTGCAAAGACTGTGCCGCTGCTGTGCTCTTGTTATTTTTTTTCATTCTGCAGCTCTGCCAGGAAAAGACCATTAATTAAAGCTTCAATGCTCCAATGACCCTCCACTCCAGTCTCAGAAGTTGTATTTCTTCTCCCTCTTTCCTTTGTTCATCTCCCAGAGTTTACACACTTTCAGGACTGTACAATTTTCACCTCAGAATCCAGCAAGTCCTCAAAGCTTGTGTGTCCCCACAACACCTGGAAAAGTTCCTGTTCATGCGTCCTGCTGACGTTTAGAGGTAGAATATTCTCACTGCAGTCTTTTTTTTCCTATAAAATAACTGGGTGAAGCTTGTGAGCATCAGTAGAGCCATTACAATAATTATTTTTGTCATGCTGAGCCTGGGAAATGATAGTGGATGTTGGAGGTGTGTTCTGGATCGTGTTGCAATGGGGATGTTTTGACTTTGGGGGCTTTTTTCACATCAACTCCGAAAAAAGGAATATTTTTTCTTCGTTTTTAGGGTAGTGGTCAAACAATGTGTCAAAACAATGTAATGAAGTTTATCAGAAAAAAAGAGAGAGGAATTGTATTGTTAGTCTTAAAGCAATTGATTTCATTACACTTTTTTTCCTTCTTTGTTCATCTCAGGCTTTATCTCCATCCCCAGATCTGTCTGTGGCCTCAGGCAGGGTGCAGTATTTCTATACCTATAACACTTTCTGTTGTTTGGTATTTTTTGTTGCAGTAAGTCCTCTTTGGGTTAAGAGAATACGTGTTTGTCCTCAGTTTGCCCAGGAAAACTGGATGCATAGCAGAACAATAAATTTCCCAGAACAAGGTGCTGTGTTTGTGACATAAAAAAAAATAAACTGTGAGAGAAATGAAGGGAAACAGATTGGATGGGAGTCAATTAGGGCGCTGTTATTGCCAGCTGCTGATGAGCACAGGAGGAGGATGTTGTCAGATCTCTCTACAAACCCATGAATTAGGATGCCTGGGTCTAACTTGTCACTTCTTGTGCTAATGGTGAAGTATGGGCACATTCAGAGCTGGAGGTGACAGTGGCACTTGGGCCAGTTGAGCTGAGATGGATTTGGGAAGGGGAGCCTGGGCTGTGCAGGGGGTGCTGGTGTTAGTGTAGAAACACATCATCACAGGATGATTATGTGCAGGTGCTTTTATTGAAGAGCTCTGGGAGTCGGGGTACAAACCCAAATCTGACTCTGACATGGATTCAAGAGAGACGTGTTTTTATACCCTTTTCATTATGTAACTATATAATAATTACTAAACCCATATTGTTCTATTGTATACATTGATCTTATCCAAGCATGGATTCTTGTGATTTCCATCAGGTCCCCAAAGATCCTTTCTCATGATTCTTGTTATGATTACATCACTTCTCATGATTCTTATTATGATCAATCAATAATACATTCAATTTACCAAACAATTATTATATTTAACAATCATATTATTTATCACATGATGATTGCACAGATGCAGTTTCACATGATTCAATAAACACAAAGCTCAACATTTGTTCCCAGGCCTGGTTCCCTTTCCCAGCCCTACCAGACCCAACCTTTATTTCCACCCACTGAATCTGTTGTATATAATTCCCATGATTTTAGAAACATTTTTAACCCTGTGCTATCACAGGCACTGGGTGCTCTGCCCTGCCCCTGCTGACTGTCCCTGCTCACAGCTCTGCCCTGCAGCACTTCCCATCCTGTCCCTGCTCCTGGCTCCTGGAGGGTGCTAATGATGCTTCTGTCAGAGCTGGCAGCCCAGTTAACCCGAGGATTCTTTTCCTGAGCCTGACTGTGCTGGAGTTTGTCTGAGTCGATGTTTTTGGTGCACAATGCACTCCCCAGAGCAAGCTATTGACTGCAGCAACACAAAGCAGCTTCTGAGAAATCTCACATCGCTGCTCTGCGAGAGGGTTGTGTGATGCTAATTGCTCTGACTCAAGGGCAAAGCAAACTTTAATTTATAAATTCATTATTGCACTGTAGTGATGGCCTTTATTGGCTCTCACAGGTAATTGTACTGCTGGAAACTCCTCTGATCAGGAGCAAAATTATTTATTAGCAGAGAGTCGAAACCAGTGAAGCATTAACTCTGCACATATTAATAAGTGGAAGAATTAATCCAAGCTCCAAAATACTAATTTATTGGTACAGTGTCCTGTAACTGCAATAATGGAGGCAGCTGTGGGTCCAGAGGGAAACAGATTGGATGCACATCTGGAAATAGGAAATGTTGCTCTTTGGCAGAAGTTTCCTGGCCTGTTGTGAACCCATCCTCATTCAGAGAATCAGATGTTTCAGGCCTGAGAGGTTCATCCCTCTTTGCTGCCTCTCTCATGGACTACTGAAAGGTTCCTGTCCTGGAACGTGTGGAGTTCTCAATAACTTGATGAGTGTATTGGAACAAGTGAGGGCTGTCACTGGCAAGAGGTTTCACTGCCCCAGATGCCCAGCCAAGCTCTTTGGAATTTTAAATGGGATGCAATTGAACTACCTGGGCTATACCAATACAGAAATAACAAGAGCAAAGAGCTTCTGCTTTAGAAAGAAAAAGATTGATTTTTTTTTGAGGGCTTGAGGACCTAGGACACAATTTCCTTCTGAAAAAATTCTGACATGATTTTGGAAGGAATTGCACTTTCTGATGAAATGCACTTTCACGTCTTTTTTACTAGCATTTATTTTATAATTATATTGTGTGAAAGTCACATTTAGAGACCCTAATGAGAATTTTAGATCCTATTAGTCAAGCTGATCTAATGACAATGAGACATTTGATATTGATGAGACAGTGGAAAGAAAGCATTTCTTACTAAATAGCTCATTAATGTTTTCCAAATGGTCAAAAAACCTTGAGTAAATATTCCCCTGGGTCTCCTTTGAGGAAAATAATTATGGGTTAAGTGCTGGCTGTTATTATTTGTCCATTCCTTTCTGTGAGCACCAGAGCTCACAGGTTGGCATCACAGCTGGTGTTGTAGATGGAACATAACACCTGGGATTTCCGTGGAGAGGATGTACATGAAAATCTTTAATACTACAAGTTAAAAAAAAAAAACCAAAACAAACAAACAAAAAACCCCCCAAAACCCCAGGATACTTATTTTGATTAACAGTTGAGATGCCCTAGAGACAGTCAGGTTTATTGGAAAAGTGAAGTTTTCAAGTTTTTGGGTAACTCCTAATGGGAAATGCAAGGTGTTGCTGAGGCACCTTCAGTGAGGGGAGGAGAGCACATGTTATATGGGGAAAGTGCCAGAATCAGAGACTGAGAATCCTGCTTTTCTTGTTCCAAGAATAAGCAACTGTAATGACAAATAATAAAAACAATTGTAGAGAAAGAACACAGCTGTCCCAAGGGTATGGGGGACATGAACCCCAAGATGTGTATTGATGTGTAGAAAAGTGAAGATTGGCTTAAATGTTCCTTCCTTGGGGGAATGTAAAACCATTCAGGATCTTTGGAAATTCACATCCAGAACTAGAGTGCACTCCAGGAGTTTTCTAACCAAAATATGTTTAAACTCCACAGTTTCAGCCCATTTTGGTTAGAAAACACATTGCAGATGATGCAACTCCCTTGAATAGTGATGGTAATGTCTTGCAGTGGCCTATGGTCCCTTTCAGAATAAAATCAAGGCCAGCCTGAATCTTGGTTCATCCTTTTCTCACTTTGAACTGTGAACTGCTCTTTGCCCTTTAAATTAGTCTTAATCTGCAAGAAATTATCTGGGGAAATGCTGGCAAGTGCTAACTTTTTCACAGCCATTAATAAATCTGCGTTCCAAACAAACAGAAGCAAATTTCCTTTCCTTCTCTAATGAATCCCCAGAGGGAGTCGTGGATTCTGCATTTAAATGGGCTTTGCTCAGATTATCTGTTTTTAAGTGCTGTGTTTTCTCCCTCTCCCTGCTCAGCTCAGCAGGGTAAACTCTTCACCTGCTTCCCAAGCTTCTGTATCATCTCTGTGTGAAATTACCAGCCAAGCACAAGATGCTCCAAGGCATTTGAAGCTGAGCAAACAGCCCAGTTAAAATCAGCTGTTTTTTGTGTCTGAGCAGGGACCAGCCCTGCCTGAGGATCCCAGCTGTAAAATCTTCTGGTTGGGTTTCACTGTGGGCAGGATTTTGTCTGCTCCCACCAAGGTCACTCACCCACGTTCGCTTTTTCATCCCTGCTCATCCTCCTCGTGCTGGCACCCCAGGGCTGTGAGGTGCCTCTGGGGACCTTGGGCATCTCCTTGTCCCTTGTGGGGGACATTTCCTCTGTCTGCTCAGGGGGCCCCTGAGAGAGGTCCAGATGTGACACTGCCCTTCCTCTGCCCACATCCACTTCAGTGGAATCCAGCATTGGAGAAGGGGTGGCAGAAAGAGTCTCCACATGGTGTCTGGGCAGTGTTGGTGAAATTTTGGATAAAATCACCAAAAGCTGTTGAGTCTGGGGCATTTTATGCTCTCAGAAAATTACCAGAAGCTGTAGGGTTTGGGGCTTTTTGTACTCTCAGAAAATCACCAGAAGCTGTAGGGTTTGGGGCTTTTTGTGCTCTCAGAAGTGGTTGTGTGTCTTTAGACTTGCTTGTTTTGTGGCCGTGTTCTAGTCTATTTTTATGGGCTCTTGAGATGAGTGGAATGGGATTGGGAAGGGACAGATGGCACAGCTCCAGAGGAGGAGTACAGTTTGAACCTTATATGTAAACCCTCCAATTTGTACCATGGCTTTGTACATCTTGCTAGCTGTGGCTTTCAAACTGGAGGCTTTTAGGTGGTTCATGGTCTTTCCAAAAACAAAGAAACCAAGCAAAACCAACAAACAAACAAAATAACCACCCCCAAAACTGAAATACATTGTCAAACTCGGTGAACCGTGTAGAGTCTGTTCTTTCTGGGAACAGCAGGGTGCTAGAGGTGATGCTTTGTGGCAGGGAGTAATGAGGAGCACATGGCACCAACTGAATGTCCATCAGTGAACCATGAAGCTTCTTCTGGGACCAGCTTTGGGTTGATGTTGGGTGTTCACTGTCACCACCTAATGTGAAGGTTCATACATTTGCTTCTGGAAACTGGGCTCTGAGGATAGAAAACATAATAGGTACTGCCTGATGCTCTAAAAAACATTTTATATTGAGGATGTGCACTTCTCTTGGCTAAACTGCTGTGCTGCCAGGGCCATTCACTAACCTCAGCACAGTCTCTTCCCATTTCCAGTTTAAAGTACGTGTGATATAAAACAGAAACACCCTGTCCTCTTCCAGTCCCAGAAAGAGAGAGTGGGAGCACAGGAAAGGCTTTGGGCAGGTAGAACACCAGCAATGAGAGGTTTGATCCCTGGACCTCACATCTGACCTCATTTTGCAGTGGAAAGTAAATCCTATCTGTGGATAGTCCCAGACTCTGGAAGACACTGGACTAGGCCTAAGTCATGTTTCTTGATTGCTCTTCTGAAATGCAGCAATAGCCTCTGGCTCCACTTTTAATTCTATTTATTTGGAAGCCCATCCTCTGCTTGAGAATGGAATCCCTATGGGCAATTTGGTGACATCTTAATTCAGTTACATGCTTGGGATTCATTCCTTAATGTAAAAATTGGTGATTGTTGTCAATCAGTCAGGGCAGATGTTGCACAGCTTTAAGAGAAACATCCCATTTCCTTGAGTTCAACAGCTTCACTGTGACCAAGCCCAGCTCCTTCACCAGTGCAGTAAAAATCATTCCAGCAGTGCCTTCCCCACACCATATGGTTCCTTGGTGCACTGGCCCTGATAATGTCCTGACAAACAGCAGGTGCAACTGGATGGAAAATCAGAGATTTGCAAAGTGTTCCTTGCACCAGCTGGGCACACAAATATTTCAGTTGTTAAATGGCTTTTGCAGCGTGGTTTTCTGAACTGCAAAATGGCTCAGATGAGAGTCTGTGATACCATCTGAGGTAAGAAACAAGTAGGTTTTGTTTCCTTTCATTTGAGTTTGAGTCACTCCTAAGCTTTGGCAAAGAATTCTGTTGATTGTATTTGGTGAATGTGTCGAGAATTTATGTGACCCCAGAACACCATGATGCTTGGCACATCAGGCTGGGCTGGGCTGGTGCTGAGGCTGGAGTTCTGTGTTTTCTTTCCCCTTGAAGTGAACTATCCAAGCTCCTGTTCTGCTGGTTTGTTAGCCAGGCAAGGCAGAGGCACTGAGATCATTCCCTGCCCAAGCAGAGGAGGGCCATTGTGTCTGATAACAGCTGCTAACACTGAGCTGCAGCAGCTTATTGCCTTCTTAGTCATTTGTGGTGCTCATCCATCAACCCCACCAAGGCAAAATTAAAGAATAGAATTTATCAGTGATTTAATTCAGAAAGAGCCAGGGAGTGCATTAATGAGTTTGTCATAATGGATGTTATTAGAATGCAGACAAAATATGGTTTAATATTGAGAGGCGAGCAATCAGAGGCCAGATATCCACAGTTTTGACTGTACAAATAAGAAATCTCCGGAGAGCCTGTGAGGCTGCAGGGAGGGCTGTGGAGGACCTGCTTTGTTCCACCATGGCAGCTTTGAAAGGATTTGCCTTGGTGGAGAAGAGCTTGGGATGCATCTACAGATAAGGAGGAAAATCAGTGGCATTTGGTGGCTCTTGGCTTTACATAAGAAACTCACTGCTCAGAGAGAAAATCTGGCTTCTCGGTTTCAAGGAGTGTGTGAGGCCAGTATTCAAAAGAAGCAGAGGCATTTGTGGACTATATTTTGATACTGCATGAAAGGCAGGATGGTTGCTGTTTGTTTTTGGTCGCTC